>NW_027125326.1:0-99306 GCF_033026475.1 Channa argus
CCTTCATGATTTGACCCAGAACAACTCAGTTCAGCATGGAAATACCATTGCAACAGCTTTTATTTAGCCAGAAATCAAGAGTGTAAGTTTTTATGCGCTTAAAAGCAATTTCAGGCCGAATGAGCAAATATGCTTGTTTCTGCCAATTGCAGCAAAACACTGAAAGGAAAGTGGGTTTGCCTTCATATTTGACCCAGAACAACTCAGTTCAGCATGGAAATATCATTGCAACAGCTTTTATTTAGCCAGAAATCAAGAGTGTAAGTTTTTATGCGCTTAAAAGCATTTTCAGGCCGAATGAGCAAATATGCTTGTTTCTGCCAATTGCAGCAAAATACTGAAAGGAAAGTGGGTTTGCCTTCATATTTGACCCAGAACAACTCAGTTCAGCATGGAAATATCATTGCAACAGCTTTTATTTAGCCAGAAATCAAGAGTGTAAGTTTTTATGCGCTTAAAAGCATTTTCAGGCCGAAGAGCAATGCTTGATTTCTGCCAATTGCAGCAAAATACTGAAAGGAAAGTGGGTTTGCCTTCATATTTGACCCAGAACAACTCAGTTCAGCATGGAAATATCATTGCAACAGCTTTTATTTAGCCAGAAATCAAGAGTGTAAGTTTTTATGCGCTTAAAAGCATTTTCAGGCCGAATGAGCAAATATGCTTGTTTCTGCCAATTGCAGCAAAATACTGAAAGGAAAGTGGGTTTGCCTTCATATTTGACCCAGAACAACTCAGTTCAGCATGGAAATATCATTGCAACAGCTTTTATTTAGCCAGAAATCAAGAGTGTAAGTTTTTATGCGCTTAAAAGCATTTTCAGGCCGAATGAGCAAATATGCTTGTTTCTGCCAATTGCAGCAAAATACTGAAAGGAAAGTGGGTTTGCCTTCATATTTGACCCAGAACAACTCAGTTCAGCATGGAAATATCATTGCAACAGCTTTTATTTAGCCAGAAATCAAGAGTGTAAGTTTTTATGCGCTTAAAAGCATTTTCAGGCCGAATGAGCAAATATGCTTGTTTCTGCCAATTGCAGCAAAATACTGAAAGGAAAGTGGGTTTGCCTTCATATTTGACCCAGAACAACTCAGTTCAGCATGGAAATATCATTGCAACAGCTTTTATTTAGCCAGAAATCAAGAGTGTAAGTTTTTATGCGCTTAAAAGCATTTTCAGGCCGAATGAGCAAATATGCTTGTTTCTGCCAATTGCAGCAAAATACTGAAAGGAAAGTGGGTTTGCCTTCATATTTGACCCAGAACAACTCAGTTCAGCATGGAAATATCATTGCAACAGCTTTTATTTAGCCAGAAATCAAGAGTGTAAGTTTTTATGCGCTTAAAAGCATTTTCAGGCCGAATGAGCAAATATGCTTGTTTCTGCCAATTGCAGCAAAATACTGAAAGGAAAGTGGGTTTGCCTTCATATTTGACCCAGAACAACTCAGTTCAGCATGGAAATATCATTGCAACAGCTTTTATTTAGCCAGAAATCAAGAGTGTAAGTTTTTATGCGCTTAAAAGCATTTTCAGGCCGAATGAGCAAATATGCTTGTTTCTGCCAATTGCAGCAAAATACTGAAAGGAAAGTGGGTTTGCCTTCATATTTGACCCAGAACAACTCAGTTCAGCATGGAAATATCATTGCAACAGCTTTTATTTAGCCAGAAATCAAGAGTGTAAGTTTTTATGCGCTTAAAAGCATTTTCAGGCCGAATGAGCAAATATGCTTGTTTCTGCCAATTGCAGCAAAATACTGAAAGGAAAGTGGGTTTGCCTTCATATTTGACCCAGAACAACTCAGTTCAGCATGGAAATATCATTGCAACAGCTTTTATTTAGCCAGAAATCAAGAGTGTAAGTTTTTATACGCTTAAAAGCATTTTCAGGCCGAATGAGCAAATATGCTTGTTTCTGCCAATTGCAGCAAAATACTGAAAGGAAAGTGGGTTTGCCTTCATATTTGACCCAGAACAACTCAGTTCAGCATGGAAATATCATTGCAACAGCTTTTATTTAGCCAGAAATCAAGAGTGTAAGTTTTTATGCGCTTAAAAGCATTTTCAGGCCGAATGAGCAAATATGCTTGTTTCTGCCAATTGCAGCAAAATACTGAAAGGAAAGTGGGTTTGCCTTCATATTTGACCCAGAACAACTCAGTTCAGCATGGAAATATCATTGCAACAGCTTTTATTTAGCCAGAAATCAAGAGTGTAAGTTTTTATGCGCTTAAAAGCATTTTCAGGCCGAATGAGCAAATATGCTTGTTTCTGCCAATTGCAGCAAAATACTGAAAGGAAAGTGGGTTTGCCTTCATATTTGACCCAGAACAACTCAGTTCAGCATGGAAATATCATTGCAACAGCTTTTATTTAGCCAGAAATCAAGAGTGTAAGTTTTTATGCGCTTAAAAGCATTTTCAGGCCGAATCAGCTGATTTCTGCCAATTGCAGCAAAATACTGAAAGGAAAGTGGGTTTGCCTTCATATTTGACACAGAACAACTCAGTTCAGCATGGAAATATCATTGCAACAGCTTTTATTTAGCCATAAATCAAGAGTGTAAGTTTTTATGCGCTTAAAAGCATTTTCAGGACAAATCAGCTGATTTCTGCCAATTGCAGCAAAATACTGAAAGGAAAGTGGGTTTGCCTTCATATTTGACCCAGAACAACTCAGTTCAGCATGGAAATATCATTGCAACAGCTTTTATTTAGCCTGAAATCAAGAGTGTAAGTTTTTATGCCCTTAATAGCATTTTCAGGCCGAAAGAGCAAATATGCTTGTTTCTGCCAATTGCAGCAAAATACTGAAAGGAAAGTGGGTTTGCCTTCATATTTGACCCAGAACAACTCAGTTCAGCATGGAAATATCATTGCAACAGCTTTTATTTAGCCAGAAATCAAGAGTGTAAGTTTTTATGCGCTTAAAAGCATTTTCAGGCCGAATGAGCAAATATGCTTGTTTCTGCCAATTGCAGCAAAATACTGAAAGGAAAGTGGGTTTGCCTTCATATTTGACCCAGAACAACTCAGTTCAGCATGGAAATATCATTGCAACAGCTTTTATTTAGCCAGAAATCAAGAGTGTAAGTTTTTATGCGCTTAAAAGCATTTTCAGGCCGAATGAGCAAATATGCTTGTTTCTGCCAATTGCAGCAAAATATTGAAAGGAAAGTGGGTTTGCCTTCATATTTGACCCAGAACAACTCAGTTCAGCATGGAAATATCATTGCAACAGCTTTTATTTAGCCAGAAATCAAGAGTGTAAGTTTTTATGCCTTAAAAGCATTTTCAGGCCACATCAGCTGATTTCTGCCAATTGCAGCAAAATACTGAAAGGAAAGTGGGTTTGCCTTCATATTTGACCCACAACAACTCAGTTCAGCATGGAAATATCATTGCAACAGCTTTTATTTAGCCAGAAATCAAGAGTGTAAGTTTTTATGCGCTTAAAAGCATTTTCAGGCCGAATGAGCAAATATGCTTGTTTCTGCCAATTGCAGCAAAATACTGAAAGGAAAGTGGGTTTGCCTTCATATTTGACCCAGAACAACTCAGTTCAGCATGGAAATATCATTGCAACAGCTTTTATTTAGCCAGAAATCAAGAGTGTAAGTTTTTATGCGCTTAAAAGCATTTTCAGGCCGAATGAGCAAATATGCTTGTTTCTGCCAATTGCAGCAAAATACTGAAAGGAAAGTGGGTTTGCCTTCATATTTGACCCAGAACAACTCAGTTCAGCATGGAAATATCATTGCAACAGCTTTTATTTAGCCAGAAATCAAGAGTGTAAGTGTTTTATGCGCTTAAAAGCATTTTCAGGCCGAATGAGCAAATATGCTTGTTTCTGCCAATTGCAGCAAAATACTGAAAGGAAAGTGGGTTTGCCTTCATATTTGACCCAGAACAACTCAGTTCAGCATGGAAATATCATTGCAACAGCTTTTATTTAGCCAGAAATCAAGAGTGTAAGTTTTTATGCCCTTAAAAGCATTTTCAGGCCAAATCAGCTGATTTCTGCCAATTGCAGCAAAATACTGAAAGGAAAGTGGGTTTGCCTTCATATTTGACCCAGAACAACTCAGTTCAGCATGGAAATATCATTGCAACAGCTTTTATTTAGCCAGAAATCAAGAGTGTAAGTTTTTATGCGCTTAAAAGCATTTTCACGCCGAATGAGCAAATATGCTTGTTTCTGCCAATTGCAGCAAAATACTGAAAGGAAAGTGGGTTTGCCTTCATATTTGACCCAGAACAACTCAGTTCAGCATGGAAATACCATTGCAACAGCTTTTATTTAGCCAGAAATCAAGAGTGTAAGTTTTTATGCGCTTAAAAGCAATTTCAGGCCGAATGAGCAAATATGCTTGTTTCTGCCAATTGCAGCAAAACACTGAAAGGAAAGTGGGTTTGCCTTCATATTTGACCCAGAACAACTCAGTTCAGCATGGAAATATCATTGCAACAGCTTTTATTTAGCCAGAAATCAAGAGTGTAAGTTTTTATGCGCTTAAAAGCATTTTCAGGCCGAATGAGCAAATATGCTTGTTTCTGCCAATTGCAGCAAAATACTGAAAGGAAAGTGGGTTTGCCTTCATATTTGACCCAGAACAACTCAGTTCAGCATGGAAATATCATTGCAACAGCTTTTATTTAGCCAGAAATCAAGAGTGTAAGTTTTTATGCGCTTAAAAGCATTTCAGGCCAAATCAGCTGATTTCTGCCAATTGCAGCAAAATACTGAAAGGAAAGTGGGTTTGCCTTCATATTTGACCCAGAACAACTCAGTTCAGCATGGAAATATCATTGCAACAGCTTTTATTTAGCCAGAAATCAAGAGTGTAAGTTTTTATGCGCTTAAAAGCATTTTCAGGCCAAATCAGCTGATTTCTGCCAATTGCAGCAAAATACTGAAAGGAAAGTGGGTTTGCCTTCATATTTGACCCAGAACAACTCAGTTCAGCATGGAAATATCATTGCAACAGCTTTTATTTAGCCAGAAATCAAGAGTGTAAGTTTTTATGCGCTTAAAAGCATTTTCAGGCCGAATGAGCAAATATGCTTGTTTCTGCCAATTGCAGCAAAATACTGAAAGGAAAGTGGGTTTGCCTTCATATTTGACCCAGAACAACTCAGTTCAGCATGGAAATATCATTGCAACAGCTTTTATTTAGCCAGAAATCAAGAGTGTAAGTTTTTATGCGCTTAAAAGCATTTTCAGGCCGAATGAGCAAATATGCTTGTTTCTGCCAATTGCAGCAAAATACTGAAAGGAAAGTGGGTTTGCCTTCATATTTGACCCAGAACAACTCAGTTCAGCATGGAAATATCATTGCAACAGCTTTTATTTAGCCAGAAATCAAGAGTGTAAGTTTTTATGCCCTTAAAAGCATTTTCAGGCCGAATGAGCAAATATGCTTGTTTCTGCCAATTGCAGCAAAATACTGAAAGGAAAGTGGGTTTGCCTTCATATTTGACCCAGAACAACTCAGTTCAGCATGGAAATATCATTGCAACAGCTTTTATTTAGCCAGAAATCAAGAGTGTAAGTTTTTATGCGCCTTAAAAGCATTTTCAGGCCGAATGAGCAAATATGCTTGTTTCTGCCAATTGCAGCAAAATACTGAAAGGAAAGTGGGTTTGCCTTCATATTTGACCCAGAACAACTCAGTTCAGCATGGAAAATCATTGCAACAGCTTTTATTTAGCCAGAAATCAAGAGTGTAAGTTTTTATGCGCTTAAAAGCATTTTCAGGCCGAATGAGCAAATATGCTTGTTTCTGCCAATTGCAGCAAAATACTGAAAGGAAAGTGGGTTTGCCTTCATATTTGACCCAGAACAACTCAGTTCAGCATGGAAATATCATTGCAACAGCTTTTATTTAGCCAGAAATCAAGAGTGTAAGTTTTTATGCGCTTAAAAGCATTTTCAGGCCGAATGAGCAAATATGCTTGTTTCTGCCAATTGCAGCAAAATACTGAAAGGAAAGTGGGTTTGCCTTCATATTTGACCCACAACAACTCAGTTCAGCATGGAAATATCATTGCAACAGCTTTTATTTAGCCAGAAATCAAGAGTGTAAGTTTTTATGCCCTTAAAAGCATTTTCAGGCCAAATCAGCTGATTTCTGCCAATTGCAGCAAAATACTGAAAGGAAAGTGGGTTTGCCTTCATATTTGACCCAGAACAACTCAGTTCAGCATGGAAATATCATTGCAACAGCTTTTATTTAGCCAGAAATCAAGAGTGTAAGTTTTTATGCGCTTAAAAGCATTTTCAGGCCGAATGAGCAAATATGCTTGTTTCTGCCAATTGCAGCAAAATACTGAAAGGAAAGTGGGTTTGCCTTCATATTTGACCCACAACAACTCAGTTCAGCATGGAAATATCATTGCAACAGCTTTTATTTAGCCAGAAATCAAGAGTGTAAGTTTTTATGCGCTTAAAAGCATTTTCAGGCCGAATGAGCAAATATGCTTGTTTCTGCCAATTGCAGCAAAATACTGAAAGGAAAGTGGGTTTGCCTTCATATTTGACCCAGAACAACTCAGTTCAGCATGGAAATATCATTGCAACAGCTTTTATTTAGCCAGAAATCAAGAGTGTAAGTTTTTATGCGCTTAAAAGCATTTTCAGGCCAAATCAGCTGATTTCTGCCAATTGCAGCAAAATACTGAAAGGAAAGTGGGTTTGCCTTCATATTTGACCCAGAACAACTCAGTTCAGCATGGAAATATCATTGCAACAGCTTTTATTTAGCCAGAAATCAAGAGTGTAAGTTTTTATGCGCTTAAAAGCATTTTCAGGCCGAATGAGCAAATATGCTTGTTTCTGCCAATTGCAGCAAAATACTGAAAGGAAAGTGGGTTTGCCTTCATATTTGACCCAGAACAACTCAGTTCAGCATGGAAATATCATTGCAACAGCTTTTATTTAGCCAGAAATCAAGAGTGTAAGTTTTTATGCGCTTAAAAGCATTTTCAGGCCGAATGAGCAAATATGCTTGTTTCTGCCAATTGCAGCAAAATACTGAAAGGAAAGTGGGTTTGCCTTCATATTTGACCCACAACAACTCAGTTCAGCATGGAAATATCATTGCAACAGCTTTTATTTAGCCAGAAATCAAGAGTGTAAGTTTTTATGCGCTTAAAAGCATTTTTCAGGCCGAATGAGCAAATATGCTTGTTTCTGCCAATTGCAGCAAAATACTGAAAGGAAAGTGGGTTTGCCTTCATATTTGACCCAGAACAACTCAGTTCAGCATGGAAATATCATTGCAACAGCTTTTATTTAGCCAGAAATCAAGAGTGTAAGTTTTTATGCGCTTAAAAGCATTTTCAGGCCGAATGAGCAAATATGCTTGTTTCTGCCAATTGCAGCAAAATACTGAAAGGAAAGTGGGTTTGCCTTCATATTTGACCCAGAACAACTCAGTTCAGCATGGAAATATCATTGCAACAGCTTTTATTTAGCCAGAAATCAAGAGTGTAAGTTTTTATGCCCTTAAAAGCATTTTCAGGCCAAATCAGCTGATTTCTGCCAATTGCAGCAAAATACTGAAAGGAAAGTGGGTTTGCCTTCATATTTGACCCAGAACAACTCAGTTCAGCATGGAAATATCATTGCAACAGCTTTTATTTAGCCAGAAATCAAGAGTGTAAGTTTTTATGCGCTTAAAAGCATTTTCAGGCCGAATGAGCAAATATGCTTGTTTCTGCCAATTGCAGCAAAATACTGAAAGGAAAGTGGGTTTGCCTTCATATTTGACCCAGAACAACTCAGTTCAGCATGGAAATATCATTGCAACAGCTTTTATTTAGCCAGAAATCAAGAGTGTAAGTTTTTATGCGCTTAAAAGCATTTTCAGGCCGAATGAGCAAATATGCTTGTTTCTGCCAATTGCAGCAAAATACTGAAAGGAAAGTGGATTTGCCTTCATATTTGACCCAGAACAACTCAGTTCAGCATGGAAATATCATTGCAACAGCTTTTATTTAGCCAGAAATCAAGAGTGTAAGTTTTTATGCGCTTAAAAGCATTTTCAGGCCGAATGAGCAAATATGCTTGTTTCTGCCAATTGCAGCAAAACACTGAAAGGAAAGTGGGTTTGCCTTCATATTTGACCCAGAACAACTCAGTTCAGCATGGAAATATCATTGCAACAGCTTTTATTTAGCCAGAAATCAAGAGTGTAAGTTTTTATGCGCTTAAAAGCAATTTCAGGCCGAATGAGCAAATATGCTTGTTTCTGCCAATTGCAGCAAAATACTGAAAGGAAAGTGGGTTTGCCTTCATATTTGACCCAGAACAACTCAGTTCAGCATGGAAATATCATTGCAACAGCTTTTATTTAGCCAGAAATCAAGAGTGTAAGTTTTTATGCGCTTAAAAGCATTTTCAGGCCGAATGAGCAAATATGCTTGTTTCTGCCAATTGCAGCAAAATACTGAAAGGAAAGTGGGTTTGCCTTCATATTTGACCCAGAACAACTCAGTTCAGCATGGAAATATCATTGCAACAGCTTTTATTTAGCCAGAAATCAAGAGTGTAAGTTTTTATGCGCTTAAAAGCATTTTCAGGCCAAATCAGCTGATTTCTGCCAATTGCAGCAAAATACTGAAAGGAAAGTGGGTTTGCCTTCATATTTGACCCAGAACAACTCAGTTCAGCATGGAAATATCATTGCAACAGCTTTTATTTAGCCAGAAATCAAGAGTGTAAGTTTTTATGCGCTTAAAAGCAATTTCAGGCCAAATGAGCAAATATGCTTGTTTCTGCCAATTGCAGCAAAACACTGAAAGGAAAGTGGGTTTGCCTTCATATTTGACCCAGAACAACTCAGTTCAGCATGGAAATATCATTGCAACAGCTTTTATTTAGCCAGAAATCAAGATTTTAAGTTTTTATGCGCTTAAAAGCATTTTCAGGCCGAATGAGCAAATATGCTTGTTTCTGCCAATTGCAGCAAAATACTGAAAGGAAAGTGGGTTTGCCTTCATATTTGACCCAGAACAACTCAGTTCAGCATGGAAATATCATTGCAACAGCTTTTATTTAGCCAGAAATCAAGAGTGTAAGTTTTTATGCGCTTAAAAGCATTTTCAGGCCAAATCAGCTGATTTCTGCCAATTGCAGCAAAATACTGAAAGGAAAGTGGGTTTGCCTTCATATTTGACCCAGAACAACTCAGTTCAGCATGGAAATATCATTGCAACAGCTTTTATTTAGCCAGAAATCAAGAGTGTAAGTTTTTATGCGCTTAAAAGCATTTTCAGGCCGAATGAGCAAATATGCTTGTTTCTGCCAATTGCAGCAAAATACTGAAAGGAAAGTGGGTTTGCCTTCATATTTGACCCACAACAACTCAGTTCAGCATGGAAATATCATTGCAACAGCTTTTATTTAGCCAGAAATCAAGAGTGTAAGTTTTTATGCGCTTAAAAGCATTTTCAGGCCGAATGAGCAAATATGCTTGTTTCTGCCAATTGCAGCAAAATACTGAAAGGAAAGTGGGTTTGCCTTCATATTTGACCCACAACAACTCAGTTCAGCATGGAAATATCATTGCAACAGCTTTTATTTAGCCAGAAATCAAGAGTGTAAGTTTTTATGCGCTTAAAAGCATTTTCAGGCCGAATGAGCAAATATGCTTGTTTCTGCCAATTGCAGCAAAATACTGAAAGGAAAGTGGGTTTGCCTTCATATTTGACCCAGAACAACTCAGTTCAGCATGGAAATATCATTGCAACAGCTTTTATTTAGCCAGAAATCAAGAGTGTAAGTTTTTATGCGCTTAAAAGCATTTTCAGGCCGAATGAGCAAATATGCTTGTTTCTGCCAATTGCAGCAAAATACTGAAAGGAAAGTGGGTTTGCCTTCATATTTGACCCAGAACAACTCAGTTCAGCATGGAAATATCATTGCAACAGCTTTTATTTAGCCAGAAATCAAGAGTGTAAGTTTTTATGCGCTTAAAAGCATTTTCAGGCCAAATCAGCTGATTTCTGCCAATTGCAGCAAAATACTGAAAGGAAAGTGGGTTTGCCTTCATATTTGACCCAGAACAACTCAGTTCAGCATGGAAATATCATTGCAACAGCTTTTATTTAGCCAGAAATCAAGAGTGTAAGTTTTTATGCGCTTTAAAAGCATTTTCAGGCCAAATCAGCTGATTTCTGCCAATTGCAGCAAAATACTGAAAGGAAAGTGGGTTTGCCTTCATATTTGACCCAGAACAACTCAGTTCAGCATGGAAATATCATTGCAACAGCTTTTATTTAGCCAGAAATCAAGAGTGTAAGTTTTTATGCGCTTAAAAGCATTTTCAGGCCGAATGAGCAAATATGCTTGTTTCTGCCAATTGCAGCAAAATACTGAAAGGAAAGTGGGTTTGCCTTCATATTTGACCCAGAAACAACTCAGTTCAGCATGGAAATATCATTGCAACAGCTTTTATTTAGCCAGAAATCAAGAGTGTAAGTTTTTATGCGCTTAAAAGCATTTTCAGGCCGAATGAGCAAATATGCTTGTTTCTGCCAATTGCAGCAAAATACTGAAAGGAAAGTGGGTTTGCCTTCATATTTGACCCAGAACAACTCAGTTCAGCATGGAAATATCATTGCAACAGCTTTTATTTAGCCAGAAATCAAGAGTGTAAGTTTTTATGCGCTTAAAAGCATTTTCAGGCCGAATGAGCAAATATGCTTGTTTCTGCCAATTGCAGCAAAATACTGAAAGGAAAGTGGGTTTGCCTTCATATTTGACCCAGAACAACTCAGTTCAGCATGGAAATATCATTGCAACAGCTTTTATTTAGCCAGAAATCAAGAGTGTAAGTTTTTATGCGCTTAAAAGCATTTTCAGGCCGAATGAGCAAATATGCTTGTTTCTGCCAATTGCAGCAAAATACTGAAAGGGAAAGTGGGTTTGCCTTCATATTTGACCCAGAACAACTCAGTTCAGCATGGAAATATCATTGCAACAGCTTTTATTTAGCCAGAAATCAAGAGTGTAAGTTTTTATGCCCTTAAAAGCATTTTCAGGCCAAATCAGCTGATTTCTGCCAATTGCAGCAAAATACTGAAAGGAAAGTGGGTTTGCCTTCATATTTGACCCAGAACAACTCAGTTCAGCATGGAAATATCATTGCAACAGCTTTTATTTAGCCAGAAATCAAGAGTGTAAGTTTTTATGCGCTTAAAAGCATTTTCAGGCCGAATGAGCAAATATGCTTGTTTCTGCCAATTGCAGCAAAATACTGAAAGGAAAGTGGGTTTGCCTTCATATTTGACCCAGAACAACTCAGTTCAGCATGGAAATATCATTCCAACAGCTTTTATTTAGCCAGAAATCAAGAGTGTAAGTTTTTATGCCCTTAAAAGCATTTTCAGGCCGAATGAGCAAATATGCTTGTTTCTGCCAATTGCAGCAAAATACTGAAAGGAAAGTGGGTTTGCCTTCATATTTGACCCAGAACAACTCAGTTCAGCATGGAAATATCATTGCAACAGCTTTTATTTAGCCAGAAATCAAGAGTGTAAGTTTTTATGCGCTTAAAAGCATTTTCAGGCCGAATGAGCAAATATGCTTGTTTCTGCCAATTGCAGCAAAATACTGAAAGGAAAGTGGGTTTGCCTTCATATTTGACCCAGAACAACTCAGTTCAGCATGGAAAATCATTGCAACAGCTTTTATTTAGCCAGAAATCAAGAGTGTAAGTTTTTATGCGCTTAAAAGCATTTTCAGGCCGAATGAGCAAATATGCTTGTTTCTGCCAATTGCAGCAAAATACTGAAAGGAAAGTGGGTTTGCCTTCATATTTGACCCAGAACAACTCAGTTCAGCATGGAAATATCATTGCAACAGCTTTTATTTAGCCAGAAATCAAGAGTGTAAGTTTTTATGCGCTTAAAAGCATTTTCAGGCCGAATGAGCAAATATGCTTGTTTCTGCCAATTGCAGCAAAATACTGAAAGGAAAGTGGGTTTGCCTTCATATTTGACCCACAACAACTCAGTTCAGCATGGAAATATCATTGCAACAGCTTTTATTTAGCCAGAAATCAAGAGTGTAAGTTTTTATGCCCTTAAAAGCATTTTCAGGCCAAATCAGCTGATTTCTGCCAATTGCAGCAAAATACTGAAAGGAAAGTGGGTTTGCCTTCATATTTGACCCAGAACAACTCAGTTCAGCATGGAAATATCATTGCAACAGCTTTTATTTAGCCAGAAATCAAGAGTGTAAGTTTTTATGCGCTTAAAAGCATTTTCAGGCCGAATGAGCAAATATGCTTGTTTCTGCCAATTGCAGCAAAATACTGAAAGGAAAGTGGGTTTGCCTTCATATTTGACCCACAACAACTCAGTTCAGCATGGAAATATCATTGCAACAGCTTTTATTTAGCCAGAAATCAAGAGTGTAAGTTTTTATGCGCTTAAAAGCATTTTCAGGCCGAATGAGCAAATATGCTTGTTTCTGCCAATTGCAGCAAAATACTGAAAGGAAAGTGGGTTTGCCTTCATATTTGACCCAGAACAACTCAGTTCAGCATGGAAATATCATTGCAACAGCTTTTATTTAGCCAGAAATCAAGAGTGTAAGTTTTTATGCGCTTAAAAGCATTTTCAGGCCAAATCAGCTGATTTCTGCCAATTGCAGCAAAATACTGAAAGGAAAGTGGGTTTGCCTTCATATTTGACCCAGAACAACTCAGTTCAGCATGGAAATATCATTGCAACAGCTTTTATTTAGCCAGAAATCAAGAGTGTAAGTTTTTATGCGCTTAAAAGCATTTTCAGGCCGAATGAGCAAATATGCTTGTTTCTGCCAATTGCAGCAAAATACTGAAAGGAAAGTGGGTTTGCCTTCATATTTGACCCAGAACAACTCAGTTCAGCATGGAAATATCATTGCAACAGCTTTTATTTAGCCAGAAATCAAGAGTGTAAGTTTTTATGCGCTTAAAAGCATTTTCAGGCCGAATGAGCAAATATGCTTGTTTCTGCCAATTGCAGCAAAATACTGAAAGGAAAGTGGGTTTGCCTTCATATTTGACCCACAACAACTCAGTTCAGCATGGAAATATCATTGCAACAGCTTTTATTTAGCCAGAAATCAAGAGTGTAAGTTTTTATGCGCTTAAAAGCATTTTTCAGGCCGAATGAGCAAATATGCTTGTTTCTGCCAATTGCAGCAAAATACTGAAAGGAAAGTGGGTTTGCCTTCATATTTGACCCAGAACAACTCAGTTCAGCATGGAAATATCATTGCAACAGCTTTTATTTAGCCAGAAATCAAGAGTGTAAGTTTTTATGCGCTTAAAAGCATTTTCAGGCCAAATCAGCTGATTTCTGCCAATTGCAGCAAAATACTGAAAGGAAAGTGGGTTTGCCTTCATATTTGACCCAGAACAACTCAGTTCAGCATGGAAATATCATTGCAACAGCTTTTATTTAGCCAGAAATCAAGAGTGTAAGTTTTTATGCGCTTAAAAGCAATTTCAGGCCGAATGAGCAAATATGCTTGTTTCTGCCAATTGCAGCAAAATACTGAAAGGAAAGTGGGTTTGCCTTCATATTTGACCCACAACAACTCAGTTCAGCATGGAAATATCATTGCAACAGCTTTTATTTAGCCAGAAATCAAGAGTGTAAGTTTTTATGCGCTTAAAAGCATTTTTCAGGCCGAATGAGCAAATATGCTTGTTTCTGCCAATTGCAGCAAAATACTGAAAGGAAAGTGGGTTTGCCTTCATATTTGACCCAGAACAACTCAGTTCAGCATGGAAATATCATTGCAACAGCTTTTATTTAGCCAGAAATCAAGAGTGTAAGTTTTTATGCGCTTAAAAGCATTTTCAGGCCGAATGAGCAAATATGCTTGTTTCTGCCAATTGCAGCAAAATACTGAAAGGAAAGTGGGTTTGCCTTCATATTTGACCCAGAACAACTCAGTTCAGCATGGAAATATCATTGCAACAGCTTTTATTTAGCCAGAAATCAAGAGTGTAAGTTTTTATGCGCTTAAAAGCATTTTCAGGCCGAATGAGCAAATATGCTTGTTTCTGCCAATTGCAGCAAAACACTGAAAGGAAAGTGGGTTTGCCTTCATATTTGACCCAGAACAACTCAGTTCAGCATGGAAATATCATTGCAACAGCTTTTATTTAGCCAGAAATCAAGAGTGTAAGTTTTTATGCGCTTAAAAGCAATTTCAGGCCGAATGAGCAAATATGCTTGTTTCTGCCAATTGCAGCAAAATACTGAAAGGAAAGTGGGTTTGCCTTCATATTTGACCCAGAACAACTCAGTTCAGCATGGAAATATCATTGCAACAGCTTTTATTTAGCCAGAAATCAAGAGTGTAAGTTTTTATGCGCTTAAAAGCATTTTCAGGCCGAATGAGCAAATATGCTTGTTTCTGCCAATTGCAGCAAAATACTGAAAGGAAAGTGGGTTTGCCTTCATATTTGACCCAGAACAACTCAGTTCAGCATGGAAATATCATTGCAACAGCTTTTATTTAGCCAGAAATCAAGAGTGTAAGTTTTTATGCCCTTAAAAGCATTTTCAGGCCAAATCAGCTGATTTCTGCCAATTGCAGCAAAATACTGAAAGGAAAGTGGGTTTGCCTTCATATTTGACCCAGAACAACTCAGTTCAGCATGGAAATATCATTGCAACAGCTTTTATTTAGCCAGAAATCAAGAGTGTAAGTTTTTATGCGCTTTAAAGCATTTTCAGGCCGAATGAGCAAATATGCTTGTTTCTGCCAATTGCAGCAAAATACTGAAAGGAAAGTGGGTTTGCCTTCATATTTGACCCACAACAACTCAGTTCAGCATGGAAATATCATTGCAACAGCTTTTATTTAGCCAGAAATCAAGAGTGTAAGTTTTTATGCGCTTAAAAGCATTTTCAGGCCGAATGAGCAAATATGCTTGTTTCTGCCAATTGCAGCAAAATACTGAAAGGAAAGTGGGTTTGCCTTCATATTTGACCCAGAACAACTCAGTTCAGCATGGAAATATCATTGCAACAGCTTTTATTTAGCCAGAAATCAAGAGTGTAAGTTTTTATGCGCTTAAAAGCATTTTCAGGCCGAATGAGCAAATATGCTTGTTTCTGCCAATTGCAGCAAAATACTGAAAGGAAAGTGGGTTTGCCTTCATATTTGACCCACAACAACTCAGTTCAGCATGGAAATATCATTGCAACAGCTTTTATTTAGCCAGAAATCAAGAGTGTAAGTTTTTATGCGCTTAAAAGCATTTTTCAGGCCGAATGAGCAAATATGCTTGTTTCTGCCAATTGCAGCAAAATACTGAAAGGAAAGTGGGTTTGCCTTCATATTTGACCCAGAACAACTCAGTTCAGCATGGAAATATCATTGCAACAGCTTTTATTTAGCCAGAAATCAAGAGTGTAAGTTTTTATGCGCTTAAAAGCATTTTCAGGCCGAATGAGCAAATATGCTTGTTTCTGCCAATTGCAGCAAAATACTGAAAGGAAAGTGGGTTTGCCTTCATATTTGACCCAGAACAACTCAGTTCAGCATGGAAATATCATTGCAACAGCTTTTATTTAGCCAGAAATCAAGAGTGTAAGTTTTTATGCGCTTAAAAGCATTTTCAGGCCGAATGAGCAAATATGCTTGTTTCTGCCAATTGCAGCAAAACACTGAAAGGAAAGTGGGTTTGCCTTCATATTTGACCCAGAACAACTCAGTTCAGCATGGAAATATCATTGCAACAGCTTTTATTTAGCCAGAAATCAAGAGTGTAAGTTTTTATGCGCTTAAAAGCAATTTCAGGCCGAATGAGCAAATATGCTTGTTTCTGCCAATTGCAGCAAAATACTGAAAGGAAAGTGGGTTTGCCTTCATATTTGACCCAGAACAACTCAGTTCAGCATGGAAATATCATTGCAACAGCTTTTATTTAGCCAGAAATCAAGAGTGTAAGTTTTTATGCGCTTAAAAGCATTTTCAGGCCGAATGAGCAAATATGCTTGTTTCTGCCAATTGCAGCAAAATACTGAAAGGAAAGTGGGTTTGCCTTCATATTTGACCCAGAACAACTCAGTTCAGCATGGAAATATCATTGCAACAGCTTTTATTTAGCCAGAAATCAAGAGTGTAAGTTTTTATGCCCTTAAAAGCATTTTCAGGCCAAATCAGCTGATTTCTGCCAATTGCAGCAAAATACTGAAAGGAAAGTGGGTTTGCCTTCATATTTGACCCAGAACAACTCAGTTCAGCATGGAAATATCATTGCAACAGCTTTTATTTAGCCAGAAATCAAGAGTGTAAGTTTTTATGCGCTTAAAAGCATTTTCAGGCCGAATGAGCAAATATGCTTGTTTCTGCCAATTGCAGCAAAATACTGAAAGGAAAGTGGGTTTGCCTTCATATTTGACCCACAACAACTCAGTTCAGCATGGAAATATCATTGCAACAGCTTTTATTTAGCCAGAAATCAAGAGTGTAAGTTTTTATGCGCTTAAAAGCATTTTCAGGCCGAATGAGCAAATATGCTTGTTTCTGCCAATTGCAGCAAAATACTGAAAGGAAAGTGGGTTTGCCTTCATATTTGACCCACAACAACTCAGTTCAGCATGGAAATATCATTGCAACAGCTTTTATTTAGCCAGAAATCAAGAGTGTAAGTTTTTATGCGCTTAAAAGCATTTTCAGGCCGAATGAGCAAATATGCTTGTTTCTGCCAATTGCAGCAAAATACTGAAAGGAAAGTGGGTTTGCCTTCATATTTGACCCAGAACAACTCAGTTCAGCATGGAAATATCATTGCAACAGCTTTTATTTAGCCAGAAATCAAGAGTGTAAGTTTTTATGCGCTTAAAAGCATTTTCAGGCCGAATGAGCAAATATGCTTGTTTCTGCCAATTGCAGCAAAATACTGAAAGGAAAGTGGGTTTGCCTTCATATTTGACCCACAACAACTCAGTTCAGCATGGAAATATCATTGCAACAGCTTTTATTTAGCCAGAAATCAAGAGTGTAAGTTTTTATGCGCTTAAAAGCATTTTTCAGGCCGAATGAGCAAATATGCTTGTTTCTGCCAATTGCAGCAAAATACTGAAAGGAAAGTGGGTTTGCCTTCATATTTGACCCAGAACAACTCAGTTCAGCATGGAAATATCATTGCAGCAGCTTTTATTTAGCCAGAAATCAAGAGTGTAAGTTTTTATGCGCTTAAAAGCATTTTCAGGCCGAATGAGCAAATATGCTTGTTTCTGCCAATTGCAGCAAAATACTGAAAGGAAAGTGGGTTTGCCTTCATATTTGACCCAGAACAACTCAGTTCAGCATGGAAATATCATTGCAACAGCTTTTATTTAGCCAGAAATCAAGAGTGTAAGTTTTTATGCGCTTAAAAGCATTTTCAGGCCGAATGAGCAAATATGCTTGTTTCTGCCAATTGCAGCAAAATACTGAAAGGAAAGTGGGTTTGCCTTCATATTTGACCCACAACAACTCAGTTCAGCATGGAAATATCATTGCAACAGCTTTTATTTAGCCAGAAATCAAGAGTGTAAGTTTTTATGCGCTTAAAAGCATTTTCAGGCCGAATGAGCAAATATGCTTGTTTCTGCCAATTGCAGCAAAATACTGAAAGGAAAGTGGGTTTGCCTTCATATTTGACCCAGAACAACTCAGTTCAGCATGGAAATATCATTGCAACAGCTTTTATTTAGCCAGAAATCAAGAGTGTAAGTTTTTATGCGCTTAAAAGCATTTTCAGGCCGAATGAGCAAATATGCTTGTTTCTGCCAATTGCAGCAAAATACTGAAAGGAAAGTGGGTTTGCCTTCATATTTGACCCAGAACAACTCAGTTCAGCATGGAAATATCATTGCAACAGCTTTTATTTAGCCAGAAATCAAGAGTGTAAGTTTTTTATGCCCTTAAAAGCATTTTCAGGCCAAATCAGCTGATTTCTGCCAATTGCAGCAAAATACTGAAAGGAAAGTGGGTTTGCCTTCATATTTGACCCAGAACAACTCAGTTCAGCATGGAAATATCATTGCAACAGCTTTTATTTAGCCAGAAATCAAGAGTGTAAGTTTTTATGCGCTTAAAAGCATTTTCAGGCCGAATGAGCAAATATGCTTGTTTCTGCAATTGCAGCAAAATACTGAAAGGAAAGTGGGTTTGCCTTCATATTTGACCCACAACAACTCAGTTCAGCATGGAAATATCATTGCAACAGCTTTTATTTAGCCAGAAATCAAGAGTGTAAGTTTTTATGCGCTTAAAAGCATTTTCAGGCCGAATGAGCAAATATGCTTGTTTCTGCCAATTGCAGCAAAATACTGAAAGGAAAGTGGGTTTGCCTTCATATTTGACCCAGAACAACTCAGTTCAGCATGGAAATATCATTGCAACAGCTTTTATTTAGCCAGAAATCAAGAGTGTAAGTTTTTATGCCCTTAAAAGCATTTTCAGGCCGAATGAGCAAATATGCTTGTTTCTGCCAATTGCAGCAAAATACTGAAAGGAAAGTGGGTTTGCCTTCATATTTGACCCAGAAGAACTCAGTTCAGCATGGAAATATCATTGCAACAGCTTTTATTTAGCCAGAAATCAAGAGTGTAAGTTTTTATGCGCTTAAAAGCATTTTCAGGCCGAATGAGCAAATATGCTTGTTTCTGCCAATTGCAGCAAAATACTGAAAGGAAAGTGGGTTTGCCTTCATATTTGACCCAGAACAACTCAGTTCAGCATGGAAATATCATTGCAACAGCTTTTATTTAGCCAGAAATCAAGAGTGTAAGTTTTTATGCGCTTAAAAGCATTTTCAGGCCGAATGAGCAAATATGCTTGTTTCTGCCAATTGCAGCAAAATACTGAAAGGAAAGTGGGTTTGCCTTCATATTTGACCCAGAACAACTCAGTTCAGCATGGAAATATCATTGCAACAGCTTTTATTTAGCCAGAAATCAAGAGTGTAAGTTTTTATGCGCTTAAAAGCATTTTCAGGCCAAATCAGCTGATTTCTGCCAATTGCAGCAAAATACTGAAAGGAAAGTGGGTTTGCCTTCATATTTGACCCAGAACAACTCAGTTCAGCATGGAAATATCATTGCAACAGCTTTTATTTAGCCAGAAATCAAGAGTGTAAGTTTTTATGCGCTTAAAAGCATTTTCAGGCCGAATGAGCAAATATGCTTGTTTCTGCCAATTGCAGCAAAATACTGAAAGGAAAGTGGGTTTGCCTTCATATTTGACCCAGAACAACTCAGTTCAGCATGGAAATATCATTGCAACAGCTTTTATTTAGCCAGAAATCAAGAGTGTAAGTTTTTATGCGCTTAAAAGCATTTTCAGGCCGAATGAGCAAATATGCTTGTTTCTGCCAATTGCAGCAAAATACTGAAAGGAAAGTGGGTTTGCCTTCATATTTGACCCACAACAACTCAGTTCAGCATGGAAATATCATTGCAACAGCTTTTATTTAGCCAGAAATCAAGAGTGTAAGTTTTTATGCGCTTAAAAGCATTTTCAGGCCGAATGAGCAAATATGCTTGTTTCTGCCAATTGCAGCAAAATACTGAAAGGAAAGTGGGTTTGCCTTCATATTTGACCCAGAACAACTCAGTTCAGCATGGAAATATCATTGCAACAGCTTTTATTTAGCCAGAAATCAAGAGTGTAAGTTTTTATGCGCTTAAAAGCATTTTCAGGCCGAATGAGCAAATATGCTTGTTTCTGCCAATTGCAGCAAAATACTGAAAGGAAAGTGGGTTTGCCTTCATATTTGACCCAGAACAACTCAGTTCAGCATGGAAATATCATTGCAACAGCTTTTATTTAGCCAGAAATCAAGAGTGTAAGTTTTTATGCGCTTAAAAGCATTTTCAGGCCAAATCAGCTGATTTCTGCCAATTGCAGCAAAATACTGAAAGGAAAGTGGGTTTGCCTTCATATTTGACCCAGAACAACTCAGTTCAGCATGGAAATATCATTGCAACAGCTTTTATTTAGCCAGAAATCAAGAGTGTAAGTTTTTATGCGCTTAAAAGCATTTTCAGGCCAAATCAGCTGATTTCTGCCAATTGCAGCAAAATACTGAAAGGAAAGTGGGTTTGCCTTCATATTTGACCCAGAACAACTCAGTTCAGCATGGAAATATCATTGCAACAGCTTTTATTTAGCCAGAAATCAAGAGTGTAAGTTTTTATGCGCTTAAAAGCATTTTCAGGCCGAATGAGCAAATATGCTTGTTTCTGCCAATTGCAGCAAAATACTGAAAGGAAAGTGGGTTTGCCTTCATATTTGACCCAGAACAACTCAGTTCAGCATGGAAATATCATTGCAACAGCTTTTATTTAGCCAGAAATCAAGAGTGTAAGTTTTTATGCGCTTAAAAGCATTTTCAGGCCGAATGAGCAAATATGCTTGTTTCTGCCAATTGCAGCAAAATACTGAAAGGAAAGTGGGTTTGCCTTCATATTTGACCCAGAACAACTCAGTTCAGCATGGAAATATCATTGCAACAGCTTTTATTTAGCCAGAAATCAAGAGTGTAAGTTTTTATGCGCTTAAAAGCATTTTCAGGCCAAATCAGCTGATTTCTGCCAATTGCAGCAAAATACTGAAAGGAAAGTGGGTTTGCCTTCATATTTGACCCAGAACAACTCAGTTCAGCATGGAAATATCATTGCAACAGCTTTTATTTAGCCAGAAATCAAGAGTGTAAGTTTTTATGCGCTTAAAAGCATTTTCAGGCCGAATGAGCAAATATGCTTGTTTCTGCCAATTGCAGCAAAATACTGAAAGGAAAGTGGGTTTGCCTTCATATTTGACCCAGAACAACTCAGTTCAGCATGGAAATATCATTGCAACAGCTTTTATTTAGCCAGAAATCAAGAGTGTAAGTTTGTATGCGCTTAAAAGCATTTTCAGGCCGAATGAGCAAATATGCTTGTTTCTGCCAATTGCAGCAAAATACTGAAAGGAAAGTGGGTTTGCCTTCATATTTGACCCAGAACAACTCAGTTCAGCATGGAAATATCATTGCAACAGCTTTTATTTAGCCAGAAATCAAGAGTGTAAGTTTTTATGCCCTTAAAAGCATTTTCAGGCCAAATCAGCTGATTTCTGCCAATTGCAGCAAAATACTGAAAGGAAAGTGGGTTTGCCTTCATATTTGACCCAGAACAACTCAGTTCAGCATGGAAATATCATTGCAACAGCTTTTATTTAGCCAGAAATCAAGAGTGTAAGTTTTTATGCGCTTAAAAGCATTTTCAGGCCGAATGAGCAAATATGCTTGTTTCTGCCAATTGCAGCAAAATACTGAAAGGAAAGTGGGTTTGCCTTCATATTTGACCCAGAACAACTCAGTTCAGCATGGAAATATCATTGCAACAGCTTTTATTTAGCCAGAAATCAAGAGTGTAAGTTTTTATGCCCTTAAAAGCATTTTCAGGCCGAATGAGCAAATATGCTTGTTTCTGCCAATTGCAGCAAAATACTGAAAGGAAAGTGGGTTTGCCTTCATATTTGACCCAGAACAACTCAGTTCAGCATGGAAATATCATTGCAACAGCTTTTATTTAGCCAGAAATCAAGAGTGTAAGTTTTTATGCGCTTAAAAGCATTTTCAGGCCGAATGAGCAAATATGCTTGTTTCTGCCAATTGCAGCAAAATACTGAAAGGAAAGTGGGTTTGCCTTCATATTTGACCCAGAACAACTCAGTTCAGCATGGAAATATCATTGCAACAGCTTTTATTTAGCCAGAAATCAAGAGTGTAAGTTTTTATGCGCTTAAAAGCATTTTCAGGCCGAATGAGCAAATATGCTTGTTTCTGCCAATTGCAGCAAAATACTGAAAGGAAAGTGGGTTTGCCTTCATATTTGACCCACAACAACTCAGTTCAGCATGGAAATATCATTGCAACAGCTTTTATTTAGCCAGAAATCAAGAGTGTAAGTTTTTATGCGCTTAAAAGCATTTTCAGGCCGAATGAGCAAATATGCTTGTTTCTGCCAATTGCAGCAAAATACTGAAAGGAAAGTGGGTTTGCCTTCATATTTGACCCAGAACAACTCAGTTCAGCATGGAAATATCATTGCAACAGCTTTTATTTAGCCAGAAATCAAGAGTGTAAGTTTTTATGCCCTTAAAAGCATTTTCAGGCCAAATCAGCTGATTTCTGCCAATTGCAGCAAAATACTGAAAGGAAAGTGGGTTTGCCTTCATATTTGACCCAGAACAACTCAGTTCAGCATGGAAAATCATTGCAACAGCTTTTATTTAGCCAGAAATCAAGAGTGTAAGTTTTTATGAACTTAAAAGCATTTTCAGGCCGAATGAGCAAATATGCTTGTTTCTGCCAATTGCAGCAAAATACTGAAAGGAAAGTGGGTTTGCCTTCATATTTGACCCAGAACAACTCAGTTCAGCATGGAAATATCATTGCAACAGCTTTTATTTAGCCAGAAATCAAGAGTGTAAGTTTTTATGCGCTTAAAAGCATTTTCAGGCCGAATGAGCAAATATGCTTGTTTCTGCCAATTGCAGCAAAATACTGAAAGGAAAGTGGGTTTGCCTTCATATTTGACCCAGAACAACTCAGTTCAGCATGGAAATATCATTGCAACAGCTTTTATTTAGCCAGAAATCAAGAGTGTAAGTTTTTATGCGCTTAAAAGCATTTTCAGGCCGAATGAGCAAATATGCTTGTTTCTGCCAATTGCAGCAAAATACTGAAAGGAAAGTGGGTTTGCCTTCATATTTGACCCAGAACAACTCAGTTCAGCATGGAAATATCATTGCAACAGCTTTTATTTAGCCAGAAATCAAGAGTGTAAGTTTTTATGCGCTTAAAAGCATTTTCAGGCCAAATCAGCTGATTTCTGCCAATTGCAGCAAAATACTGAAAGGAAAGTGGGTTTGCCTTCATATTTGACCCAGAACAACTCAGTTCAGCATGGAAATATCATTGCAACAGCTTTTATTTAGCCAGAAATCAAGAGTGTAAGTTTTTATGCGCTTAAAAGCATTTTCAGGCCGAATGAGCAAATATGCTTTTTTCTGCCAATTGCAGCAAAATACTGAAAGGAAAGTGGGTTTGCCTTCATATTTGACCCAGAACAACTCAGTTCAGCATGGAAATATCATTGCAACAGCTTTTATTTAGCCAGAAATCAAGAGTGTAAGTTTTTATGCGCTTAAAAGCATTTTCAGGCCGAATGAGCAAATATGCTTGTTTCTGCCAATTGCAGCAAAATACTGAAAGGAAAGTGGGTTTGCCTTCATATTTGACCCAGAACAACTCAGTTCAGCATGGAAATATCATTGCAACAGCTTTTATTTAGCCAGAAATCAAGAGTGTAAGTTTTTATGCGCTTAAAAGCATTTTCAGGCCGAATGAGCAAATATGCTTGTTTCTGCCAATTGCAGCAAAATACTGAAAGGAAAGTGGGTTTGCCTTCATATTTGACCCAGAACAACTCAGTTCAGCATGGAAATATCATTGCAACAGCTTTTATTTAGCCAGAAATCAAGAGTGTAAGTTTTTATGCGCTTAAAAGCAATTTCAGGCCGAATGAGCAAATATGCTTGTTTCTGCCAATTGCAGCAAAACACTGAAAGGAAAGTGGGTTTGCCTTCATATTTGAGCCAGAACAACTCAGTTCAGCATGGAAATATCATTGCAACAGCTTTTATTTAGCCAGAAATCAAGAGTGTAAGTTTTTATGCGCTTAAAAGCATTTTCAGGCCGAATGAGCAAATATGCTTGTTTCTGCCAATTGCAGCAAAATACTGAAAGGAAAGTGGGTTTGCCTTCATATTTGACCCAGAACAACTCAGTTCAGCATGGAAATATCATTGCAACAGCTTTTATTTAGCCAGAAATCAAGAGTGTAAGTTTTTATGCGCTTAAAAGCATTTTCAGGCCGAATGAGCAAATATGCTTGTTTCTGCCAATTGCAGCAAAATACTGAAAGGAAAGTGGGTTTGCCTTCATATTTGACCCACAACAACTCAGTTCAGCATGGAAATATCATTGCAACAGCTTTTATTTAGCCAGAAATCAAGAGTGTAAGTTTTTATGCGCTTAAAAGCATTTTCAGGCCAAATCAGCTGATTTCTGCCAATTGCAGCAAAATACTGAAAGGAAAGTGGGTTTGCCTTCATATTTGACCCAGAACAACTCAGTTCAGCATGGAAATATCATTGCAACAGCTTTTATTTAGCCAGAAATCAAGAGTGTAAGTTTTTATGCGCTTAAAAGCATTTTCAGGCCGAATGAGCAAATATGCTTGTTTCTGCCAATTGCAGCAAAATACTGAAAGGAAAGTGGGTTTGCCTTCATATTTGACCCAGAACAACTCAGTTCAGCATGGAAATATCATTGCAACAGCTTTTATTTAGCCAGAAATCAAGAGTGTAAGTTTTTATGCGCTTAAAAGCATTTTCAGGCCGAATGAGCAAATATGCTTGTTTCTGCCAATTGCAGCAAAATACTGAAAGGAAAGTGGGTTTGCCTTCATATTTGACCCAGAACAACTCAGTTCAGCATGGAAATATCATTGCAACAGCTTTTATTTAGCCAGAAATCAAGAGTGTAAGTTTTTATGCCCTTAAAAGCATTTTCAGGCCGAATGAGCAAATATGCTTGTTTCTGCCAATTGCAGCAAAATACTGAAAGGAAAGTGGGTTTGCCTTCATATTTGACCCAGAACAACTCAGTTCAGCATGGAAATATCATTGCAACAGCTTTTATTTAGCCAGAAATCAAGAGTGTAAGTTTTTATGCGCTTAAAAGCATTTTCAGGCCGAATGAGCAAATATGCTTGTTTCTGCCAATTGCAGCAAAATACTGAAAGGAAAGTGGGTTTGCCTTCATATTTGACCCAGAACAACTCAGTTCAGCATGGAAACATCATTGCAACAGCTTTTATTTAGCCAGAAATCAAGAGTGTAAGTTTTTATGCGCTTAAAAGCATTTTCAGGCCGAATGAGCAAATATGCTTGTTTCTGCCAATTGCAGCAAAATACTGAAAGGAAAGTGGGTTTGCCTTCATATTTGACCCAGAACAACTCAGTTCAGCATGGAAATATCATTGCAACAGCTTTTATTTAGCCAGAAATCAAGAGTGTAAGTTTTTATGCGCTTAAAAGCATTTTCAGGCCGAATGAGCAAATATGCTTGTTTCTGCCAATTGCAGCAAAATACTGAAAGGAAAGTGGGTTTGCCTTCATATTTGACCCAGAACAACTCAGTTCAGCATGGAAATATCATTGCAACAGCTTTTATTTAGCCAGAAATCAAGAGTGTAAGTTTTTATGCGCTTAAAAGCATTTTCAGGCCGAATGAGCAAATATGCTTGTTTCTGCCAATTGCAGCAAAATACTGAAAGGAAAGTGGGTTTGCCTTCATATTTGACCCAGAACAACTCAGTTCAGCATGGAAATATCATTGCAACAGCTTTTATTTAGCCAGAAATCAAGAGTGTAAGTTTTTATGCCCTTAATAGCATTTTCAGGCCGAAAGAGCAAATATGCTTGTTTCTGCCAATTGCAGCAAAATACTGAAAGGAAAGTGGGTTTGCCTTCATATTTGACCCAGAACAACTCAGTTCAGCATGGAAATATCATTGCAACAGCTTTTATTTAGCCAGAAATCAAGAGTGTAAGTTTTTATGCGCTTAAAAGCATTTTCAGGCCGAATGAGCAAATATGCTTGTTTCTGCCAATTGCAGCAAAATACTGAAAGGAAAGTGGGTTTGCCTTCATATTTGACCCAGAACAACTCAGTTCAGCATGGAAATATCATTGCAACAGCTTTTATTTAGCCAGAAATCAAGAGTGTAAGTTTTTATGCGCTTAAAAGCATTTTCAGGCCGAATGAGCAAATATGCTTGTTTCTGCCAATTGCAGCAAAATACTGAAAGGAAAGTGGGTTTGCCTTCATATTTGACCCAGAACAACTCAGTTCAGCATGGAAATATCATTGCAACAGCTTTTATTTAGCCAGAAATCAAGAGTGTAAGTTTTTATGCGCTTAAAAGCATTTTCAGGCCGAATGAGCAAATATGCTTGTTTCTGCCAATTGCAGCAAAATACTGAAAGGAAAGTGGGTTTGCCTTCATATTTGACCCAGAACAACTCAGTTCAGCATGGAAATATCATTGCAACAGCTTTTATTTAGCCAGAAATCAAGAGTGTAAGTTTTTATGCGCTTAAAAGCATTTTCAGGCCGAATGAGCAAATATGCTTGTTTCTGCCAATTGCAGCAAAATACTGAAAGGAAAGTGGGTTTGCCTTCATATTTGACCCAGAACAACTCAGTTCAGCATGGAAATATCATTGCAACAGCTTTTATTTAGCCAGAAATCAAGAGTGTAAGTTTTTATGCCCTTAAAAGCATTTTCAGGCCAAATCAGCTGATTTCTGCCAATTGCAGCAAAATACTGAAAGGAAAGTGGGTTTGCCTTCATATTTGACCCAGAACAACTCAGTTCAGCATGGAAAATCATTGCAACAGCTTTTATTTAGCCAGAAATCAAGAGTGTAAGTTTTTATGAACTTAAAAGCATTTTCAGGCCGAATGAGCAAATATGCTTGTTTCTGCCAATTGCAGCAAAATACTGAAAGGAAAGTGGGTTTGCCTTCATATTTGACCCAGAACAACTCAGTTCAGCATGGAAATATCATTGCAACAGCTTTTATTTAGCCAGAAATCAAGAGTGTAAGTTTTTATGCGCTTAAAAGCATTTTCAGGCCGAATGAGCAAATATGCTTGTTTCTGCCAATTGCAGCAAAATACTGAAAGGAAAGTGGGTTTGCCTTCATATTTGACCCAGAACAACTCAGTTCAGCATGGAAATATCATTGCAACAGCTTTTATTTAGCCAGAAATCAAGAGTGTAAGTTTTTATGCGCTTAAAAGCATTTTCAGGCCGAATGAGCAAATATGCTTGTTTCTGCCAATTGCAGCAAAATACTGAAAGGAAAGTGGGTTTGCCTTCATATTTGACCCAGAACAACTCAGTTCAGCATGGAAATATCATTGCAACAGCTTTTATTTAGCCAGAAATCAAGAGTGTAAGTTTTTATGCGCTTAAAAGCATTTTCAGGCCAAATCAGCTGATTTCTGCCAATTGCAGCAAAATACTGAAAGGAAAGTGGGTTTGCCTTCATATTTGACCCAGAACAACTCAGTTCAGCATGGAAATATCATTGCAACAGCTTTTATTTAGCCAGAAATCAAGAGTGTAAGTTTTTATGCGCTTAAAAGCATTTTCAGGCCGAATGAGCAAATATGCTTGTTTCTGCCAATTGCAGCAAAATACTGAAAGGAAAGTGGGTTTGCCTTCATATTTGACCCAGAACAACTCAGTTCAGCATGGAAATATCATTGCAACAGCTTTTATTTAGCCAGAAATCAAGAGTGTAAGTTTTTATGCGCTTAAAAGCATTTTCAGGCCGAATGAGCAAATATGCTTGTTTCTGCCAATTGCAGCAAAATACTGAAAGGAAAGTGGGTTTGCCTTCATATTTGACCCAGAACAACTCAGTTCAGCATGGAAATATCATTGCAACAGCTTTTATTTAGCCAGAAATCAAGAGTGTAAGTTTTTATGCCCTTAAAAGCATTTTCAGGCCAAATCAGCTGATTTCTGCCAATTGCAGCAAAATACTGAAAGGAAAGTGGGTTTGCCTTCATATTTGACCCAGAACAACTCAGTTCAGCATGGAAATATCATTGCAACAGCTTTTATTTAGCCAGAAATCAAGAGTGTAAGTTTTTATGCGCTTAAAAGCATTTTCAGGCCGAATGAGCAAATATGCTTGTTTCTGCCAATTGCAGCAAAATACTGAAAGGAAAGTGGGTTTGCCTTCATATTTGACCCAGAACAACTCAGTTCAGCATGGAAATATCATTGCAACAGCTTTTATTTAGCCAGAAATCAAGAGTGTAAGTTTTTATGCGCTTAAAAGCATTTTCAGGCCGAATGAGCAAATATGCTTGTTTCTGCCAATTGCAGCAAAACACTGAAAGGAAAGTGGGTTTGCCTTCATATTTGAGCCAGAACAACTCAGTTCAGCATGGAAATATCATTGCAACAGCTTTTATTTAGCCAGAAATCAAGAGTGTAAGTTTTTATGCGCTTAAAAGCATTTTCAGGCCAAATGAGCAAATATGCTTGTTTCTGCCAATTGCAGCAAAATACTGAAAGGAAAGTGGGTTTGCCTTCATATTTGACCCAGAACAACTCAGTTCAGCATGGAAATATCATTGCAACAGCTTTTATTTAGCCAGAAATCAAGAGTGTAAGTTTTTATGCGCTTAAAAGCATTTTCAGGCCAAATCAGCTGATTTCTGCCAATTGCAGCAAAATACTGAAAGGAAAGTGGGTTTGCCTTCATATTTGACCCACAACAACTCAGTTCAGCATGGAAATATCATTGCAACAGCTTTTATTTAGCCAGAAATCAAGAGTGTAAGTTTTTATGCGCTTAAAAGCATTTTCAGGCCAAATCAGCTGATTTCTGCCAATTGCAGCAAAATACTGAAAGGAAAGTGGGTTTGCCTTCATATTTGACCCAGAACAACTCAGTTCAGCATGGAAATATCATTGCAACAGCTTTTATTTAGCCAGAAATCAAGAGTGTAAGTTTTTATGCGCTTAAAAGCATTTTCAGGCCGAATGAGCAAATATGCTTGTTTCTGCCAATTGCAGCAAAATACTGAAAGGAAAGTGGGTTTGCCTTCATATTTGACCCAGAACAACTCAGTTCAGCATGGAAATATCATTGCAACAGCTTTTATTTAGCCAGAAATCAAGAGTGTAAGTTTTTATGCGCTTAAAAGCATTTTCAGGCCGAATGAGCAAATATGCTTGTTTCTGCCAATTGCAGCAAAATACTGAAAGGAAAGTGGGTTTGCCTTCATATTTGACCCAGAACAACTCAGTTCAGCATGGAAATATCATTGCAACAGCTTTTATTTAGCCAGAAATCAAGAGTGTAAGTTTTTATGCCCTTAAAAGCATTTTCAGGCCGAATGAGCAAATATGCTTGTTTCTGCCAATTGCAGCAAAATACTGAAAGGAAAGTGGGTTTGCCTTCATATTTGACCCAGAACAACTCAGTTCAGCATGGAAATATCATTGCAACAGCTTTTATTTAGCCAGAAATCAAGAGTGTAAGTTTTTATGCCCTTAATAGCATTTTCAGGCCGAAAGAGCAAATATGCTTGTTTCTGCCAATTGCAGCAAAATACTGAAAGGAAAGTGGGTTTGCCTTCATATTTGACCCAGAACAACTCAGTTCAGCATGGAAATATCATTGCAACAGCTTTTATTTAGCCAGAAATCAAGAGTGTAAGTTTTTATGCGCTTAAAAGCATTTTCAGGCCGAATGAGCAAATATGCTTGTTTCTGCCAATTGCAGCAAAATACTGAAAGGAAAGTGGGTTTGCCTTCATATTTGACCCAGAACAACTCAGTTCAGCATGGAAATATCATTGCAACAGCTTTTATTTAGCCAGAAATCAAGAGTGTAAGTTTTTATGCGCTTAAAAGCATTTTCAGGCCGAATGAGCAAATTTCTGCCAATTGCAGCAAAATACTGAAAGGAAAGTGGGTTTGCCTTCATATTTGACCCAGAACAACTCAGTTCAGCATGGAAATATCATTGCAACAGCTTTTATTTAGCCAGAAATCAAGAGTGTAAGTTTTTATGCCCTTAATAGCATTTTCAGGCCGAATGAGCAAATATGCTTGTTTCTGCCAATTGCAGCAAAATACTGAAAGGAAAGTGGGTTTGCCTTCATATTTGACCCAGAACAACTCAGTTCAGCATGGAAATATCATTGCAACAGCTTTTATTTAGCCTGAAATCAAGAGTGTAAGTTTTTATGCCCTTATAAGCATTTTCAGGCCGAAAGAGCAAATATACTTGTTTCTGCCAATTGCAGCAAAATACTGAAAGGAAAGTGGGTTTGCCTTCATATTTGACCCAGAACAACTCAGTTCAGCATGGAAATATCATTGCAACAGCTTTTATTTAGCCAGAAATCAAGAGTGTAAGTTTTTATGCGCTTAAAAGCATTTTCAGGCCGAATGAGCAAATATGCTTGTTTCTGCCAATTGCAGCAAAATACTGAAAGGAAAGTGGGTTTGCCTTCATATTTGACCCAGAACAACTCAGTTCAGCATGGAAATATCATTGCAACAGCTTTTATTTAGCCAGAAATCAAGAGTGTAAGTTTTTATGCCCTTAAAAGCATTTTCAGGCCAAATCAGCTGATTTCTGCCAATTGCAGCAAAATACTGAAAGGAAAGTGGGTTTGCCTTCATATTTGACCCAGAACAACTCAGTTCAGCATGGAAATATCATTGCAACAGCTTTTATTTAGCCAGAAATCAAGAGTGTAAGTTTTTATGCCCTTAAAAGCATTTTCAGGCCAAATCAGCTGATTTCTGCCAATTGCAGCAAAATACTGAAAGGAAAGTGGGTTTGCCTTCATATTTGACCCAGAACAACTCAGTTCAGCATGGAAATATCATTGCAACAGCTTTTATTTAGCCAGAAATCAAGAGTGTAAGTTTTTATGCCCTTAAAAGCATTTTCAGGCCAAATCAGCTGATTTCTGCCAATTGCAGCAAAATACTGAAAGGAAAGTGGGTTTGCCTTCATATTTGACCCAGAACAACTCAGTTCAGCATGGAAATATCATTGCAACAGCTTTTATTTAGCCAGAAATCAAGAGTGTAAGTTTTTATGCGCTTAAAAGCATTTTCAGGCCGAATGAGCAAATATGCTTGTTTCTGCCAATTGCAGCAAAATACTGAAAGGAAAGTGGGTTTGCCTTCATATTTGACCCAGAACAACTCAGTTCAGCATGGAAATATCATTGCAACAGCTTTTATTTAGCCAGAAATCAAGAGTGTAAGTTTTTATGCCCTTAAAAGCATTTTCAGGCCGAATCAGCTGATTTCTGCCAATTGCAGCAAAATACTGAAAGGAAAGTGGGTTTGCCTTCATATTTGACCCAGAACAACTCAGTTCAGCATGGAAATATCATTGCAACAGCTTTTATTTAGCCAGAAATCAAGAGTGTAAGTTTTTATGCGCTTAAAAGCATTTTCAGGCCGAATGAGCAAGTATGCTTGTTTCTGCCAATTGCAGCAAAATACTGAAAGGAAAGTGGGTTTGCCTTCATATTTGACCCAGAACAACTCAGTTCAGCATGGAAATATCATTGCAACAGCTTTTATTTAGCCAGAAATCAAGAGTGTAAGTTTTTATGCCCTTAAAAGCATTTTCAGGCCAAATCAGCTGATTTCTGCCAATTGCAGCAAAATACTGAAAGGAAAGTGGGTTTGCCTTCATATTTGACCCAGAACAACTCAGTTCAGCATGGAAATATCATTGCAACAGCTTTTATTTAGCCAGAAATCAAGAGTGTAAGTTTTTATGCGCTTAAAAGCATTTTCAGGCCGAATGAGCAAATATGCTTGTTTCTGCCAATTGCAGCAAAATACTGAAAGGAAAGTGGGTTTGCCTTCATATTTGACCCAGAACAACTCAGTTCAGCATGGAAATATCATTGCAACAGCTTTTATTTAGCCAGAAATCAAGAGTGTAAGTTTTTATGCGCTTAAAAGCATTTTCAGGCCAAATCAGCTGATTTCTGCCAATTGCAGCAAAATACTGAAAGGAAAGTGGGTTTGCCTTCATATTTGACCCAGAACAACTCAGTTCAGCATGGAAATATCATTGCAACAGCTTTTATTTAGCCAGAAATCAAGAGTGTAAGTTTTTATGCGCTTAAAAGCATTTTCAGGCCGAATGAGCAAATATGCTTGTTTCTGCCAATTGCAGCAAAATACTGAAAGGAAAGTGGGTTTGCCTTCATATTTGACCCACAACAACTCAGTTCAGCATGGAAATATCATTGCAACAGCTTTTATTTAGCCAGAAATCAAGAGTGTAAGTTTTTATGCCCTTAAAAGCATTTTCAGGCCAAATCAGCTGATTTCTGCCAATTGCAGCAAAATACTGAAAGGAAAGTGGGTTTGCCTTCATATTTGACCCAGAACAACTCAGTTCAGCATGGAAATATCATTGCAACAGCTTTTATTTAGCCAGAAATCAAGAGTGTAAGTTTTTATGCCCTTAAAAGCATTTTCAGGCCAAATCAGCTGATTTCTGCCAATTGCAGCAAAATACTGAAAGGAAAGTGGGTTTGCCTTCATATTTGACCCAGAACAACTCAGTTCAGCATGGAAATATCATTGCAACAGCTTTTATTTAGCCAGAAATCAAGAGTGTAAGTTTTTATGCGCTTAAAAGCATTTTCAGGCCGAATGAGCAAATATGCTTGTTTCTGCCAATTGCAGCAAAATACTGAAAGGAAAGTGGGTTTGCCTTCATATTTGACCCAGAACAACTCAGTTCAGCATGGAAATATCATTGCAACAGCTTTTATTTAGCCAGAAATCAAGAGTGTAAGTTTTTATGCCCTTAATAGCATTTTCAGGCCGAATGAGCAAATATGCTTGTTTCTGCCAATTGCAGCAAAATACTGAAAGGAAAGTGGGTTTGCCTTCATATTTGACCCAGAACAACTCAGTTCAGCATGGAAATATCATTGCAACAGCTTTTATTTAGCCTGAAATCAAGAGTGTAAGTTTTTATGCCCTTATAAGCATTTTCAGGCCGAAAGAGCAAATATGCTTGTTTCTGCCAATTGCAGCAAAATACTGAAAGGAAAGTGGGTTTGCCTTCATATTTGACCCAGAACAACTCAGTTCAGCATGGAAATATCATTGCAACAGCTTTTATTTAGCCAGAAATCAAGAGTGTAAGTTTTTATGCGCTTAAAAGCATTTTCAGGCCGAATGAGCAAATATGCTTGTTTCTGCCAATTGCAGCAAAATACTGAAAGGAAAGTGGGTTTGCCTTCATATTTGACCCAGAACAACTCAGTTCAGCATGGAAATATCATTGCAACAGCTTTTATTTAGCCAGAAATCAAGAGTGTAAGTTTTTATGCCCTTAAAAGCATTTTCAGGCCAAATCAGCTGATTTCTGCCAATTGCAGCAAAATACTGAAAGGAAAGTGGGTTTGCCTTCATATTTGACCCAGAACAACTCAGTTCAGCATGGAAATATCATTGCAACAGCTTTTATTTAGCCAGAAATCAAGAGTGTAAGTTTTTATGCGCTTAAAAGCATTTTCAGGCCGAATGAGCAAATATGCTTGTTTCTGCCAATTGCAGCAAAATACTGAAAGGAAAGTGGGTTTGCCTTCATATTTGACCCAGAACAACTCAGTTCAGCATGGAAATATCATTGCAACAGCTTTTATTTAGCCAGAAATCAAGAGTGTAAGTTTTTATGCGCTTAAAAGCATTTTCAGGCCTAATGAGCAAATATGCTTGTTTCTGCCAATTGCAGCAAAATACTGAAAGGAAAGTGGGTTTGCCTTCATATTTGACCCAGAACAACTCAGTTCAGCATGGAAATATCATTGCAACAGCTTTTATTTAGCCAGAAATCAAGAGTGTAAGTTTTTATGCGCTTAAAAGCATTTTCAGGCCGAATGAGCAAATATGCTTGTTTCTGCCAATTGCAGCAAAATACTGAAAGGAAAGTGGGTTTGCCTTCATATTTGACCCACAACAACTCAGTTCAGCATGGAAATATCATTGCAACAGCTTTTATTTAGCCAGAAATCAAGAGTGTAAGTTTTTATGCCCTTAAAAGCATTTTCAGGCCAAATCAGCTGATTTCTGCCAATTGCAGCAAAATACTGAAAGGAAAGTGGGTTTGCCTTCATATTTGACCCAGAACAACTCAGTTCAGCATGGAAATATCATTGCAACAGCTTTTATTTAGCCAGAAATCAAGAGTGTAAGTTTTTATGCGCTTAAAAGCATTTTCAGGCCGAATGAGCAAATATGCTTGTTTCTGCCAATTGCAGCAAAATACTGAAAGGAAAGTGGGTTTGCCTTCATATTTGACCCAGAACAACTCAGTTCAGCATGGAAATATCATTGCAACAGCTTTTATTTAGCCAGAAATCAAGAGTGTAAGTTTTTATGCGCTTAAAAGCATTTTCAGGCCGAATGAGCAAATATGCTTGTTTCTGCCAATTGCAGCAAAATACTGAAAGGAAAGTGGGTTTGCCTTCATATTTGACCCAGAACAACTCAGTTCAGCATGGAAATATCATTGCAACAGCTTTTATTTAGCCAGAAATCAAGAGTGTAAGTTTTTATGCCCTTAATAGCATTTTCAGGCCGAAAGAGCAAATATGCTTGTTTCTGCCAATTGCAGCAAAATACTGAAAGGAAAGTGGGTTTGCCTTCATATTTGACCCAGAACAACTCAGTTCAGCATGGAAATATCATTGCAACAGCTTTTATTTAGCCTGAAATCAAGAGTGTAAGTTTTTATGCCCTTATAAGCATTTTCAGGCCGAAAGAGCAAATATGCTTGTTTCTGCCAATTGCAGCAAAATACTGAAAGGAAAGTGGGTTTGCCTTCATATTTGACCCAGAACAACTCAGTTCAGCATGGAAATATCATTGCAACAGCTTTTATTTAGCCAGAAATCAAGAGTGTAAGTTTTTATGCGCTTAAAAGCATTTTCAGGCCGAATGAGCAAATATGCTTGTTTCTGCCAATTGCAGCAAAATACTGAAAGGAAAGTGGGTTTGCCTTCATATTTGACCCAGAACAACTCAGTTCAGCATGGAAATATCATTGCAACAGCTTTTATTTAGCCAGAAATCAAGAGTGTAAGTTTTTATGCCCTTAAAAGCATTTTCAGGCCAAATCAGCTGATTTCTGCCAATTGCAGCAAAATACTGAAAGGAAAGTGGGTTTGCCTTCATATTTGACCCAGAACAACTCAGTTCAGCATGGAAATATCATTGCAACAGCTTTTATTTAGCCAGAAATCAAGAGTGTAAGTTTTTATGCCCTTAAAAGCATTTTCAGGCCAAATCAGCTGATTTCTGCCAATTGCAGCAAAATACTGAAAGGAAAGTGGGTTTGCCTTCATATTTGACCCAGAACAACTCAGTTCAGCATGGAAATATCATTGCAACAGCTTTTATTTAGCCAGAAATCAAGAGTGTAAGTTTTTATGCGCTTAAAAGCATTTTCAGGCCGAATGAGCAAATATGCTTGTTTCTGCCAATTGCAGCAAAATACTGAAAGGAAAGTGGGTTTGCCTTCATATTTGACCCAGAACAACTCAGTTCAGCATGGAAATATCATTGCAACAGCTTTTATTTAGCCAGAAATCAAGAGTGTAAGTTTTTATGCCCTTAAAAGCATTTTCAGGCCGAATCAGCTGATTTCTGCCAATTGCAGCAAAATACTGAAAGGAAAGTGGGTTTGCCTTCATATTTGACCCAGAACAACTCAGTTCAGCATGGAAATATCATTGCAACAGCTTTTATTTAGCCAGAAATCAAGAGTGTAAGTTTTTATGCGCTTAAAAGCATTTTCAGGCCGAATGAGCAAGTATGCTTGTTTCTGCCAATTGCAGCAAAATACTGAAAGGAAAGTGGGTTTGCCTTCATATTTGACCCAGAACAACTCAGTTCAGCATGGAAATATCATTGCAACAGCTTTTATTTAGCCAGAAATCAAGAGTGTAAGTTTTTATGCGCTTAAAAGCATTTTCAGGCCGAATGAGAAAATATGCTTGTTTCTGCCAATTGCAGCAAAATACTGAAAGGAAAGTGGGTTTGCCTTCATATTTGACCCAGAACAACTCAGTTCAGCATGGAAATATCATTGCAACAGCTTTTATTTAGCCAGAAATCAAGAGTGTAAGTTTTTATGCGCTTAAAAGCATTTTCAGGCCGAATGAGCAAATATGCTTGTTTCTGCCAATTGCAGCAAAATACTGAAAGGAAAGTGGGTTTGCCTTCATATTTGACCCAGAACAACTCAGTTCAGCATGGAAATATCATTGCAACAGCTTTTATTTAGCCAGAAATCAAGAGTGTAAGTTTTTATGCCCTTAAAAGCATTTTCAGGCCAAATCAGCTGATTTCTGCCAATTGCAGCAAAATACTGAAAGGAAAGTGGGTTTGCCTTCATATTTGACCCAGAACAACTCAGTTCAGCATGGAAATATCATTGCAACAGCTTTTATTTAGCCAGAAATCAAGAGTGTAAGTTTTTATGCGCTTAAAAGCATTTTCAGGCCGAATGAGCAAATATGCTTGTTTCTGCCAATTGCAGCAAAATACTGAAAGGAAAGTGGGTTTGCCTTCATATTTGACCCAGAACAACTCAGTTCAGCATGGAAATATCATTGCAACAGCTTTTATTTAGCCAGAAATCAAGAGTGTAAGTTTTTATGCGCTTAAAAGCATTTTCAGGCCAAATCAGCTGATTTCTGCCAATTGCAGCAAAATACTGAAAGGAAAGTGGGTTTGCCTTCATATTTGACCCAGAACAACTCAGTTCAGCATGGAAATATCATTGCAACAGCTTTTATTTAGCCAGAAATCAAGAGTGTAAGTTTTTATGCGCTTAAAAGCATTTTCAGGCCGAATGAGCAAATATGCTTGTTTCTGCCAATTGCAGCAAAATACTGAAAGGAAAGTGGGTTTGCCTTCATATTTGACCCAGAACAACTCAGTTCAGCATGGAAATATCATTGCAACAGCTTTTATTTAGCCAGAAATCAAGAGTGTAAGTTTTTATGCGCTTAAAAGCATTTTCAGGCCAAATCAGCTGATTTCTGCCAATTGCAGCAAAATACTGAAAGGAAAGTGGGTTTGCCTTCATATTTGACCCAGAACAACTCAGTTCAGCATGGAAATATCATTGCAACAGCTTTTATTTAGCCAGAAATCAACAGTGTAAGTTTTTATGCGCTTAAAAGCATTTTCAGGCCGAATGAGCAAATATGCTTGTTTCTGCCAATTGCAGCAAAATACTGAAAGGAAAGTGGGTTTGCCTTCATATTTGACCCAGAACAACTCAGTTCAGCATGGAAATATCATTGCAACAGCTTTTATTTAGCCAGAAATCAAGAGTGTAAGTTTTTATGCGCTTAAAAGCATTTTCAGGCCGAATGAGCAAGTATGCTTGTTTCTGCCAATTGCAGCAAAATACTGAAAGGAAAGTGGGTTTGCCTTCATATTTGACCCAGAACAACTCAGTTCAGCATGGAAATATCATTGCAACAGCTTTTATTTAGCCAGAAATCAAGAGTGTAAGTTTTTATGCCCTTAAAAGCATTTTCAGGCCAAATCAGCTGATTTCTGCCAATTGCAGCAAAATACTGAAAGGAAAGTGGGTTTGCCTTCATATTTGACCCAGAACAACTCAGTTCAGCATGGAAATATCATTGCAACAGCTTTTATTTAGCCAGAAATCAAGAGTGTAAGTTTTTATGCGCTTAAAAGCATTTTCAGGCCGAATGAGCAAATATGCTTGTTTCTGCCAATTGCAGCAAAATACTGAAAGGAAAGTGGGTTTGCCTTCATATTTGACCCAGAACAACTCAGTTCAGCATGGAAATATCATTGCAACAGCTTTTATTTAGCCAGAAATCAAGAGTGTAAGTTTTTATGCGCTTAAAAGCATTTTCAGGCCGAATGAGCAAATATGCTTGTTTCTGCCAATTGCAGCAAAATACTGAAAGGAAAGTGGGTTTGCCTTCATATTTGACCCAGAACAACTCAGTTCAGCATGGAAATATCATTGCAACAGCTTTTATTTAGCCAGAAATCAAGAGTGTAAGTTTTTATGCCCTTAAAAGCATTTTCAGGCCAAATCAGCTGATTTCTGCCAATTGCAGCAAAATACTGAAAGGAAAGTGGGTTTGCCTTCATATTTGACCCAGAACAACTCAGTTCAGCATGGAAATATCATTGCAACAGCTTTTATTTAGCCAGAAATCAAGAGTGTAAGTTTTTATGCGCTTAAAAGCATTTTCAGGCCGAATGAGCAAATATGCTTGTTTCTGCCAATTGCAGCAAAATACTGAAAGGAAAGTGGGTTTGCCTTCATATTTGACCCAGAACAACTCAGTTCAGCATGGAAATATCATTGCAACAGCTTTTATTTAGCCAGAAATCAAGAGTGTAAGTTTTTATGCGCTTAAAAGCATTTTCAGGCCGAATGAGCAAATATGCTTGTTTCTGCCAATTGCAGCAAAATACTGAAAGGAAAGTGGGTTTGCCTTCATATTTGACCCAGAACAACTCAGTTCAGCATGGAAATATCATTGCAACAGCTTTTATTTAGCCAGAAATCAAGAGTGTAAGTTTTTATGCGCTTAAAAGCATTTTCAGGCCGAATGAGCAAGTATGCTTGTTTCTGCCAATTGCAGCAAAATACTGAAAGGAAAGTGGGTTTGCCTTCATATTTGACCCAGAACAACTCAGTTCAGCATGGAAATATCATTGCAACAGCTTTTATTTAGCCAGAAATCAAGAGTGTAAGTTTTTATGCGCTTAAAAGCATTTTCAGGCCGAATGAGCAAATATGCTTGTTTCTGCCAATTGCAGCAAAATACTGAAAGGAAAGTGGGTTTGCCTTCATATTTGACCCAGAACAACTCAGTTCAGCATGGAAATATCATTGCAACAGCTTTTATTTAGCCAGAAATCAAGAGTGTAAGTTTTTATGCGCTTAAAAGCATTTTCAGGCCGAATGAGCAAATATGCTTGTTTCTGCCAATTGCAGCAAAATACTGAAAGGAAAGTGGGTTTGCCTTCATATTTGACCCACAACAACTCAGTTCAGCATGGAAATATCATTGCAACAGCTTTTATTTAGCCAGAAATCAAGAGTGTAAGTTTTTATGCCCTTAAAAGCATTTTCAGGCCAAATCAGCTGATTTCTGCCAATTGCAGCAAAATACTGAAAGGAAAGTGGGTTTGCCTTCATATTTGACCCAGAACAACTCAGTTCAGCATGGAAATATCATTGCAACAGCTTTTATTTAGCCAGAAATCAAGAGTGTAAGTTTTTATGCGCTTAAAAGCATTTTCAGGCCGAATGAGCAAATATGCTTGTTTCTGCCAATTGCAGCAAAATACTGAAAGGAAAGTGGGTTTGCCTTCATATTTGACCCAGAACAACTCAGTTCAGCATGGAAATATCATTGCAACAGCTTTTATTTAGCCAGAAATCAAGAGTGTAAGTTTTTATGCGCTTAAAAGCATTTTCAGGCCGAATGAGCAAATATGCTTGTTTCTGCCAATTGCAGCAAAATACTGAAAGGAAAGTGGGTTTGCCTTCATATTTGACCCAGAACAACTCAGTTCAGCATGGAAATATCATTGCAACAGCTTTTATTTAGCCAGAAATCAAGAGTGTAAGTTTTTATGCGCTTAAAAGCATTTTCAGGCCGAATGAGCAAATATGCTTGTTTCTGCCAATTGCAGCAAAATACTGAAAGGAAAGTGGGTTTGCCTTCATATTTGACCCAGAACAACTCAGTTCAGCATGGAAATATCATTGCAACAGCTTTTATTTAGCCAGAAATCAAGAGTGTAAGTTTTTATGCGCTTAAAAGCATTTTCAGGCCGAATGAGCAAGTATGCTTGTTTCTGCCAATTGCAGCAAAATACTGAAAGGAAAGTGGGTTTGCCTTCATATTTGACCCAGAACAACTCAGTTCAGCATGGAAATATCATTGCAACAGCTTTTATTTAGCCAGAAATCAAGAGTGTAAGTTTTTATGCGCTTAAAAGCATTTTCAGGCCGAATGAGCAAATATGCTTGTTTCTGCCAATTGCAGCAAAATACTGAAAGGAAAGTGGGTTTGCCTTCATATTTGACCCAGAACAACTCAGTTCAGCATGGAAATATCATTGCAACAGCTTTTATTTAGCCAGAAATCAAGAGTGTAAGTTTTTATGCCCTTAAAAGCATTTTCAGGCCGAATGAGCAAATATGCTTGTTTCTGCCAATTGCAGCAAAATACTGAAAGGAAAGTGGGTTTGCCTTCATATTTGACCCAGAACAACTCAGTTCAGCATGGAAATATCATTGCAACAGCTTTTATTTAGCCAGAAATCAAGAGTGTAAGTTTTTATGCCCTTAAAAGCATTTTCAGGCCAAATCAGCTGATTTCTGCCAATTGCAGCAAAATACTGAAAGGAAAGTGGGTTTGCCTTCATATTTGACCCAGAACAACTCAGTTCAGCATGGAAATATCATTGCAACAGCTTTTATTTAGCCAGAAATCAACAGTGTAAGTTTTTATGCGCTTAAAAGCATTTTCAGGCCGAATGAGCAAATATGCTTGTTTCTGCCAATTGCAGCAAAATACTGAAAGGAAAGTGGGTTTGCCTTCATATTTGACCCAGAACAACTCAGTTCAGCATGGAAATATCATTGCAACAGCTTTTATTTAGCCAGAAATCAAGAGTGTAAGTTTTTATGCCCTTAATAGCATTTTCAGGCCGAATGAGCAAATATGCTTGTTTCTGCCAATTGCAGCAAAATACTGAAAGGAAAGTGGGTTTGCCTTCATATTTGACCCAGAACAACTCAGTTCAGCATGGAAATATCATTGCAACAGCTTTTATTTAGCCTGAAATCAAGAGTGTAAGTTTTTATGCCCTTATAAGCATTTTCAGGCCGAAAGAGCAAATATACTTGTTTCTGCCAATTGCAGCAAAATACTGAAAGGAAAGTGGGTTTGCCTTCATATTTGACCCAGAACAACTCAGTTCAGCATGGAAATATCATTGCAACAGCTTTTATTTAGCCAGAAATCAAGAGTGTAAGTTTTTATGCGCTTAAAAGCATTTTCAGGCCGAATGAGCAAATATGCTTGTTTCTGCCAATTGCAGCAAAATACTGAAAGGAAAGTGGGTTTGCCTTCATATTTGACCCAGAACAACTCAGTTCAGCATGGAAATATCATTGCAACAGCTTTTATTTAGCCAGAAATCAAGAGTGTAAGTTTTTATGCCCTTAAAAGCATTTTCAGGCCAAATCAGCTGATTTCTGCCAATTGCAGCAAAATACTGAAAGGAAAGTGGGTTTGCCTTCATATTTGACCCAGAACAACTCAGTTCAGCATGGAAATATCATTGCAACAGCTTTTATTTAGCCAGAAATCAAGAGTGTAAGTTTTTATGCCCTTAATAGCATTTTCAGGCCGAAAGAGCAAATATGCTTGTTTCTGCCAATTGCAGCAAAATACTGAAAGGAAAGTGGGTTTGCCTTCATATTTGACCCAGAACAACTCAGTTCAGCATGGAAATATCATTGCAACAGCTTTTATTTAGCCAGAAATCAAGAGTGTAAGTTTTTATGCGCTTAAAAGCATTTTCAGGCCGAATGAGCAAATATGCTTGTTTCTGCCAATTGCAGCAAAATACTGAAAGGAAAGTGGGTTTGCCTTCATATTTGACCCAGAACAACTCAGTTCAGCATGGAAATATCATTGCAACAGCTTTTATTTAGCCAGAAATCAAGAGTGTAAGTTTTTATGCGCTTAAAAGCATTTTCAGGCCGAATGAGCAAATATGCTTGTTTCTGCCAATTGCAGCAAAATACTGAAAGGAAAGTGGGTTTGCCTTCATATTTGACCCACAACAACTCAGTTCAGCATGGAAATATCATTGCAACAGCTTTTATTTAGCCAGAAATCAAGAGTGTAAGTTTTTATGCCCTTAAAAGCATTTTCAGGCCAAATCAGCTGATTTCTGCCAATTGCAGCAAAATACTGAAAGGAAAGTGGGTTTGCCTTCATATTTGACCCAGAACAACTCAGTTCAGCATGGAAATATCATTGCAACAGCTTTTATTTAGCCAGAAATCAAGAGTGTAAGTTTTTATGCGCTTAAAAGCATTTTCAGGCCGAATGAGCAAATATGCTTGTTTCTGCCAATTGCAGCAAAATACTGAAAGGAAAGTGGGTTTGCCTTCATATTTGACCCAGAACAACTCAGTTCAGCATGGAAATATCATTGCAACAGCTTTTATTTAGCCAGAAATCAAGAGTGTAAGTTTTTATGCGCTTAAAAGCATTTTCAGGCCGAATGAGCAAATATGCTTGTTTCTGCCAATTGCAGCAAAATACTGAAAGGAAAGTGGGTTTGCCTTCATATTTGACCCAGAACAACTCAGTTCAGCATGGAAATATCATTGCAACAGCTTTTATTTAGCCAGAAATCAAGAGTGTAAGTTTTTATGCGCTTAAAAGCATTTTCAGGCCTAATGAGCAAATATGCTTGTTTCTGCCAATTGCAGCAAAATACTGAAAGGAAAGTGGGTTTGCCTTCATATTTGACCCAGAACAACTCAGTTCAGCATGGAAATATCATTGCAACAGCTTTTATTTAGCCAGAAATCAAGAGTGTAAGTTTTTATGCGCTTAAAAGCATTTTCAGGCCGAATGAGCAAATATGCTTGTTTCTGCCAATTGCAGCAAAATACTGAAAGGAAAGTGGGTTTGCCTTCATATTTGACCCACAACAACTCAGTTCAGCATGGAAATATCATTGCAACAGCTTTTATTTAGCCAGAAATCAAGAGTGTAAGTTTTTATGCGCTTAAAAGCATTTTCAGGCCGAATGAGCAAATATGCTTGTTTCTGCCAATTGCAGCAAAATACTGAAAGGAAAGTGGGTTTGCCTTCATATTTGACCCAGAACAACTCAGTTCAGCATGGAAATATCATTGCAACAGCTTTTATTTAGCCAGAAATCAAGAGTGTAAGTTTTTATGCGCTTAAAAGCATTTTCAGGCCGAATGAGCAAATATGCTTGTTTCTGCCAATTGCAGCAAAATACTGAAAGGAAAGTGGGTTTGCCTTCATATTTGACCCAGAACAACTCAGTTCAGCATGGAAATATCATTGCAACAGCTTTTATTTAGCCAGAAATCAAGAGTGTAAGTTTTTATGCGCTTAAAAGCATTTTCAGGCCGAATGAGCAAATATGCTTGTTTCTGCCAATTGCAGCAAAATACTGAAAGGAAAGTGGGTTTGCCTTCATATTTGACCCAGAACAACTCAGTTCAGCATGGAAATATCATTGCAACAGCTTTTATTTAGCCAGAAATCAAGAGTGTAAGTTTTTATGCGCTTAAAAGCATTTTCAGGCCAAATCAGCTGATTTCTGCCAATTGCAGCAAAATACTGAAAGGAAAGTGGGTTTGCCTTCATATTTGACCCAGAACAACTCAGTTCAGCATGGAAATATCATTGCAACAGCTTTTATTTAGCCAGAAATCAAGAGTGTAAGTTTTTATGCGCTTAAAAGCATTTTCAGGCCGAATGAGCAAATATGCTTGTTTCTGCCAATTGCAGCAAAATACTGAAAGGAAAGTGGGTTTGCCTTCATATTTGACCCAGAACAACTCAGTTCAGCATGGAAATATCATTGCAACAGCTTTTATTTAGCCAGAAATCAAGAGTGTAAGTTTTTATGCGCTTAAAAGCATTTTCAGGCCGAATGAGCAAGTATGCTTGTTTCTGCCAATTGCAGCAAAATACTGAAAGGAAAGTGGGTTTGCCTTCATATTTGACCCAGAACAACTCAGTTCAGCATGGAAATATCATTGCAACAGCTTTTATTTAGCCAGAAATCAAGAGTGTAAGTTTTTATGCGCTTAAAAGCATTTTCAGGCCGAATGAGCAAATATGCTTGTTTCTGCCAATTGCAGCAAAATACTGAAAGGAAAGTGGGTTTGCCTTCATATTTGACCCAGAACAACTCAGTTCAGCATGGAAATATCATTGCAACAGCTTTTATTTAGCCAGAAATCAAGAGTGTAAGTTTTTATGCGCTTAAAAGCATTTTCAGGCCGAATGAGCAAATATGCTTGTTTCTGCCAATTGCAGCAAAATACTGAAAGGAAAGTGGGTTTGCCTTCATATTTGACCCACAACAACTCAGTTCAGCATGGAAATATCATTGCAACAGCTTTTATTTAGCCAGAAATCAAGAGTGTAAGTTTTTATGCCCTTAAAAGCATTTTCAGGCCAAATCAGCTGATTTCTGCCAATTGCAGCAAAATACTGAAAGGAAAGTGGGTTTGCCTTCATATTTGACCCAGAACAACTCAGTTCAGCATGGAAATATCATTGCAACAGCTTTTATTTAGCCAGAAATCAAGAGTGTAAGTTTTTATGCGCTTAAAAGCATTTTCAGGCCGAATGAGCAAATATGCTTGTTTCTGCCAATTGCAGCAAAATACTGAAAGGAAAGTGGGTTTGCCTTCATATTTGACCCAGAACAACTCAGTTCAGCATGGAAATATCATTGCAACAGCTTTTATTTAGCCAGAAATCAAGAGTGTAAGTTTTTATGCGCTTAAAAGCATTTTCAGGCCGAATGAGCAAATATGCTTGTTTCTGCCAATTGCAGCAAAATACTGAAAGGAAAGTGGGTTTGCCTTCATATTTGACCCAGAACAACTCAGTTCAGCATGGAAATATCATTGCAACAGCTTTTATTTAGCCAGAAATCAAGAGTGTAAGTTTTTATGCGCTTAAAAGCATTTTCAGGCCAAATCAGCTGATTTCTGCCAATTGCAGCAAAATACTGAAAGGAAAGTGGGTTTGCCTTCATATTTGACCCAGAACAACTCAGTTCAGCATGGAAATATCATTGCAACAGCTTTTATTTAGCCAGAAATCAAGAGTGTAAGTTTTTATGCGCTTAAAAGCATTTTCAGGCCGAATGAGCAAATATGCTTGTTTCTGCCAATTGCAGCAAAATACTGAAAGGAAAGTGGGTTTGCCTTCATATTTGACCCACAACAACTCAGTTCAGCATGGAAATATCATTGCAACAGCTTTTATTTAGCCAGAAATCAAGAGTGTAAGTTTTTATGCGCTTAAAAGCATTTTCAGGCCGAATGAGCAAGTATGCTTGTTTCTGCCAATTGCAGCAAAATACTGAAAGGAAAGTGGGTTTGCCTTCATATTTGACCCAGAACAACTCAGTTCAGCATGGAAATATCATTGCAACAGCTTTTATTTAGCCAGAAATCAAGAGTGTAAGTTTTTATGCGCTTAAAAGCATTTTCAGGCCGAATGAGCAAATATGCTTGTTTCTGCCAATTGCAGCAAAATACTGAAAGGAAAGTGGGTTTGCCTTCATATTTGACCCAGAACAACTCAGTTCAGCATGGAAATATCATTGCAACAGCTTTTATTTAGCCAGAAATCAAGAGTGTAAGTTTTTATGCCCTTAAAAGCATTTTCAGGCCGAATGAGCAAATATGCTTGTTTCTGCCAATTGCAGCAAAATACTGAAAGGAAAGTGGGTTTGCCTTCATATTTGACCCACAACAACTCAGTTCAGCATGGAAATATCATTGCAACAGCTTTTATTTAGCCAGAAATCAAGAGTGTAAGTTTTTATGCCCTTAAAAGCATTTTCAGGCCAAATCAGCTGATTTCTGCCAATTGCAGCAAAATACTGAAAGGAAAGTGGGTTTGCCTTCATATTTGACCCAGAACAACTCAGTTCAGCATGGAAATATCATTGCAACAGCTTTTATTTAGCCAGAAATCAACAGTGTAAGTTTTTATGCGCTTAAAAGCATTTTCAGGCCGAATGAGCAAATATGCTTGTTTCTGCCAATTGCAGCAAAATACTGAAAGGAAAGTGGGTTTGCCTTCATATTTGACCCAGAACAACTCAGTTCAGCATGGAAATATCATTGCAACAGCTTTTATTTAGCCAGAAATCAAGAGTGTAAGTTTTTATGCCCTTAATAGCATTTTCAGGCCGAATGAGCAAATATGCTTGTTTCTGCCAATTGCAGCAAAATACTGAAAGGAAAGTGGGTTTGCCTTCATATTTGACCCAGAACAACTCAGTTCAGCATGGAAATATCATTGCAACAGCTTTTATTTAGCCTGAAATCAAGAGTGTAAGTTTTTATGCCCTTATAAGCATTTTCAGGCCGAAAGAGCAAATATACTTGTTTCTGCCAATTGCAGCAAAATACTGAAAGGAAAGTGGGTTTGCCTTCATATTTGACCCAGAACAACTCAGTTCAGCATGGAAATATCATTGCAACAGCTTTTATTTAGCCAGAAATCAAGAGTGTAAGTTTTTATGCGCTTAAAAGCATTTTCAGGCCGAATGAGCAAATATGCTTGTTTCTGCCAATTGCAGCAAAATACTGAAAGGAAAGTGGGTTTGCCTTCATATTTGACCCACAACAACTCAGTTCAGCATGGAAATATCATTGCAACAGCTTTTATTTAGCCAGAAATCAAGAGTGTAAGTTTTTATGCCCTTAAAAGCATTTTCAGGCCAAATCAGCTGATTTCTGCCAATTGCAGCAAAATACTGAAAGGAAAGTGGGTTTGCCTTCATATTTGACCCAGAACAACTCAGTTCAGCATGGAAATATCATTGCAACAGCTTTTATTTAGCCAGAAATCAAGAGTGTAAGTTTTTATGCCCTTAATAGCATTTTCAGGCCGAAAGAGCAAATATGCTTGTTTCTGCCAATTGCAGCAAAATACTGAAAGGAAAGTGGGTTTGCCTTCATATTTGACCCAGAACAACTCAGTTCAGCATGGAAATATCATTGCAACAGCTTTTATTTAGCCAGAAATCAAGAGTGTAAGTTTTTATGCGCTTAAAAGCATTTTCAGGCCGAATGAGCAAATATGCTTGTTTCTGCCAATTGCAGCAAAATACTGAAAGGAAAGTGGGTTTGCCTTCATATTTGACCCAGAACAACTCAGTTCAGCATGGAAATATCATTGCAACAGCTTTTATTTAGCCAGAAATCAAGAGTGTAAGTTTTTATGCGCTTAAAAGCATTTTCAGGCCGAATGAGCAAATATGCTTGTTTCTGCCAATTGCAGCAAAATACTGAAAGGAAAGTGGGTTTGCCTTCATATTTGACCCACAACAACTCAGTTCAGCATGGAAATATCATTGCAACAGCTTTTATTTAGCCAGAAATCAAGAGTGTAAGTTTTTATGCCCTTAAAAGCATTTTCAGGCCAAATCAGCTGATTTCTGCCAATTGCAGCAAAATACTGAAAGGAAAGTGGGTTTGCCTTCATATTTGACCCAGAACAACTCAGTTCAGCATGGAAATATCATTGCAACAGCTTTTATTTAGCCAGAAATCAAGAGTGTAAGTTTTTATGCGCTTAAAAGCATTTTCAGGCCGAATGAGCAAATATGCTTGTTTCTGCCAATTGCAGCAAAATACTGAAAGGAAAGTGGGTTTGCCTTCATATTTGACCCAGAACAACTCAGTTCAGCATGGAAATATCATTGCAACAGCTTTTATTTAGCCAGAAATCAAGAGTGTAAGTTTTTATGCGCTTAAAAGCATTTTCAGGCCAAATCAGCTGATTTCTTCCAATTGCAGCAAAATACTGAAAGGAAAGTGGGTTTGCCTTCATATTTGACCCAGAACAACTCAGTTCAGCATGGAAATATCATTGCAACAGCTTTTATTTAGCCAGAAATCAAGAGTGTAAGTTTTTATGCGCTTAAAAGCATTTTCAGGCCGAATGAGCAAATATGCTTGTTTCTGCCAATTGCAGCAAAATACTGAAAGGAAAGTGGGTTTGCCTTCATATTTGACCCAGAACAACTCAGTTCAGCATGGAAATATCATTGCAACAGCTTTTATTTAGCCAGAAATCAAGAGTGTAAGTTTTTATGCGCTTAAAAGCATTTTCAGGCCAAATCAGCTGATTTCTGCCAATTGCAGCAAAATACTGAAAGGAAAGTGGGTTTGCCTTCATATTTGACCCAGAACAACTCAGTTCAGCATGGAAATATCATTGCAACAGCTTTTATTTAGCCAGAAATCAAGAGTGTAAGTTTTTATGCCCTTAATAGCATTTTCAGGCCGAATGAGCAAATATGCTTGTTTCTGCCAATTGCAGCAAAATACTGAAAGGAAAGTGGGTTTGCCTTCATATTTGACCCAGAACAACTCAGTTCAGCATGGAAATATCATTGCAACAGCTTTTATTTAGCCTGAAATCAAGAGTGTAAGTTTTTATGCCCTTATAAGCATTTTCAGGCCGAAAGAGCAAATATGCTTGTTTCTGCCAATTGCAGCAAAATACTGAAAGGAAAGTGGGTTTGCCTTCATATTTGACCCAGAACAACTCAGTTCAGCATGGAAATATCATTGCAACAGCTTTTATTTAGCCAGAAATCAAGAGTGTAAGTTTTTATGCGCTTAAAAGCATTTTCAGGCCGAATGAGCAAATATGCTTGTTTCTGCCAATTGCAGCAAAATACTGAAAGGAAAGTGGGTTTGCCTTCATATTTGACCCAGAACAACTCAGTTCAGCATGGAAATATCATTGCAACAGCTTTTATTTAGCCAGAAATCAAGAGTGTAAGTTTTTATGCCCTTAAAAGCATTTTCAGGCCAAATCAGCTGATTTCTGCCAATTGCAGCAAAATACTGAAAGGAAAGTGGGTTTGCCTTCATATTTGACCCAGAACAACTCAGTTCAGCATGGAAATATCATTGCAACAGCTTTTATTTAGCCAGAAATCAAGAGTGTAAGTTTTTATGCGCTTAAAAGCATTTTCAGGCCGAATGAGCAAGTATGCTTGTTTCTGCCAATTGCAGCAAAATACTGAAAGGAAAGTGGGTTTGCCTTCATATTTGACCCAGAACAACTCAGTTCAGCATGGAAATATCATTGCAACAGCTTTTATTTAGCCAGAAATCAAGAGTGTAAGTTTTTATGCGCTTAAAAGCATTTTCAGGCCGAATGAGCAAGTATGCTTGTTTCTGCCAATTGCAGCAAAATACTGAAAGGAAAGTGGGTTTGCCTTCATATTTGACCCAGAACAACTCAGTTCAGCATGGAAATATCATTGCAACAGCTTTTATTTAGCCAGAAATCAAGAGTGTAAGTTTTTATGCCCTTAATAGCATTTTCAGGCCGAAAGAGCAAATATGCTTGTTTCTGCCAATTGCAGCAAAATACTGAAAGGAAAGTGGGTTTGCCTTCATATTTGACCCAGAACAACTCAGTTCAGCATGGAAATATCATTGCAACAGCTTTTATTTAGCCAGAAATCAAGAGTGTAAGTTTTTATGCGCTTAAAAGCATTTTCAGGCCGAATGAGCAAATATGCTTGTTTCTGCCAATTGCAGCAAAATACTGAAAGGAAAGTGGGTTTGCCTTCATATTTGACCCAGAACAACTCAGTTCAGCATGGAAATATCATTGCAACAGCTTTTATTTAGCCAGAAATCAAGAGTGTAAGTTTTTATGCCCTTAAAAGCATTTTCAGGCCAAATCAGCTGATTTCTGCCAATTGCAGCAAAATACTGAAAGGAAAGTGGGTTTGCCTTCATATTTGACCCAGAACAACTCAGTTCAGCATGGAAATATCATTGCAACAGCTTTTATTTAGCCAGAAATCAAGAGTGTAAGTTTTTATGCGCTTAAAAGCATTTTCAGGCCGAATGAGCAAATATGCTTGTTTCTGCCAATTGCAGCAAAATACTGAAAGGAAAGTGGGTTTGCCTTCATATTTGACCCAGAACAACTCAGTTCAGCATGGAAATATCATTGCAACAGCTTTTATTTAGCCAGAAATCAAGAGTGTAAGTTTTTATGCCCTTAATAGCATTTTCAGGCCGAATGAGCAAATATGCTTGTTTCTGCCAATTGCAGCAAAATACTGAAAGGAAAGTGGGTTTGCCTTCATATTTGACCCAGAACAACTCAGTTCAGCATGGAAATATCATTGCAACAGCTTTTATTTAGCCTGAAATCAAGAGTGTAAGTTTTTATGCCCTTATAAGCATTTTCAGGCCGAAAGAGCAAATATGCTTGTTTCTGCCAATTGCAGCAAAATACTGAAAGGAAAGTGGGTTTGCCTTCATATTTGACCCAGAACAACTCAGTTCAGCATGGAAATATCATTGCAACAGCTTTTATTTAGCCAGAAATCAAGAGTGTAAGTTTTTATGCGCTTAAAAGCATTTTCAGGCCGAATGAGCAAATATGCTTGTTTCTGCCAATTGCAGCAAAATACTGAAAGGAAAGTGGGTTTGCCTTCATATTTGACCCAGAACAACTCAGTTCAGCATGGAAATATCATTGCAACAGCTTTTATTTAGCCAGAAATCAAGAGTGTAAGTTTTTATGCCCTTAAAAGCATTTTCAGGCCAAATCAGCTGATTTCTGCCAATTGCAGCAAAATACTGAAAGGAAAGTGGGTTTGCCTTCATATTTGACCCAGAACAACTCAGTTCAGCATGGAAATATCATTGCAACAGCTTTTATTTAGCCAGAAATCAAGAGTGTAAGTTTTTATGCGCTTAAAAGCATTTTCAGGCCGAATGAGCAAGTATGCTTGTTTCTGCCAATTGCAGCAAAATACTGAAAGGAAAGTGGGTTTGCCTTCATATTTGACCCAGAACAACTCAGTTCAGCATGGAAATATCATTGCAACAGCTTTTATTTAGCCAGAAATCAAGAGTGTAAGTTTTTATGCGCTTAAAAGCATTTTCAGGCCGAATGAGCAAGTATGCTTGTTTCTGCCAATTGCAGCAAAATACTGAAAGGAAAGTGGGTTTGCCTTCATATTTGACCCAGAACAACTCAGTTCAGCATGGAAATATCATTGCAACAGCTTTTATTTAGCCAGAAATCAAGAGTGTAAGTTTTTATGCCCTTAATAGCATTTTCAGGCCGAAAGAGCAAATATGCTTGTTTCTGCCAATTGCAGCAAAATACTGAAAGGAAAGTGGGTTTGCCTTCATATTTGACCCAGAACAACTCAGTTCAGCATGGAAATATCATTGCAACAGCTTTTATTTAGCCTGAAATCAAGAGTGTAAGTTTTTATGCCCTTATAAGCATTTTCAGGCCGAAAGAGCAAATATGCTTGTTTCTGCCAATTGCAGCAAAATACTGAAAGGAAAGTGGGTTTGCCTTCATATTTGACCCAGAACAACTCAGTTCAGCATGGAAATATCATTGCAACAGCTTTTATTTAGCCAGAAATCAAGAGTGTAAGTTTTTATGCGCTTAAAAGCATTTTCAGGCCGAATGAGCAAATATGCTTGTTTCTGCCAATTGCAGCAAAATACTGAAAGGAAAGTGGGTTTGCCTTCATATTTGACCCAGAACAACTCAGATCAGCATGGAAATATCATTGCAACAGCTTTTATTTAGCCAGAAATCAAGAGTGTAAGTTTTTATGCCCTTAAAAGCATTTTCAGGCCAAATCAGCTGATTTCTGCCAATTGCAGCAAAATACTGAAAGGAAAGTGGGTTTGCCTTCATATTTGACCCAGAACAACTCAGTTCAGCATGGAAATATCATTGCAACAGCTTTTATTTAGCCAGAAATCAAGAGTGTAAGTTTTTATGCCCTTAAAAGCATTTTCAGGCCAAATCAGCTGATTTCTGCCAATTGCAGCAAAATACTGAAAGGAAAGTGGGTTTGCCTTCATATTTGACCCAGAACAACTCAGTTCAGCATGGAAATATCATTGCAACAGCTTTTATTTAGCCAGAAATCAAGAGTGTAAGTTTTTATGCGCTTAAAAGCATTTTCAGGCCGAATGAGCAAATATGCTTGTTTCTGCCAATTGCAGCAAAATACTGAAAGGAAAGTGGGTTTGCCTTCATATTTGACCCAGAACAACTCAGTTCAGCATGGAAATATCATTGCAACAGCTTTTATTTAGCCAGAAATCAAGAGTGTAAGTTTTTATGCGCTTAAAAGCATTTTCAGGCCGAATGAGCAAATATGCTTGTTTCTGCCAATTGCAGCAAAATACTGAAAGGAAAGTGGGTTTGCCTTCATATTTGACCCAGAACAACTCAGTTCAGCATGGAAATATCATTGCAACAGCTTTTATTTAGCCAGAAATCAAGAGTGTAAGTTTTTATGCGCTTAAAAGCATTTTCAGGCCAAATCAGCTGATTTCTGCCAATTGCAGCAAAATACTGAAAGGAAAGTGGGTTTGCCTTCATATTTGACCCAGAACAACTCAGTTCAGCATGGAAATATCATTGCAACAGCTTTTATTTAGCCAGAAATCAAGAGTGTAAGTTTTTATGCGCTTAAAAGCATTTTCAGGCCGAATGAGCAAATATGCTTGTTTCTGCCAATTGCAGCAAAATACTGAAAGGAAAGTGGGTTTGCCTTCATATTTGACCCAGAACAACTCAGTTCAGCATGGAAATATCATTGCAACAGCTTTTATTTAGCCAGAAATCAAGAGTGTAAGTTTTTATGCGCTTAAAAGCATTTTCAGGCCGAATGAGCAAATATGCTTGTTTCTGCCAATTGCAGCAAAATACTGAAAGGAAAGTGGGTTTGCCTTCATATTTGACCCAGAACAACTCAGTTCAGCATGGAAATATCATTGCAACAGCTTTTATTTAGCCAGAAATCAAGAGTGTAAGTTTTTATGCCCTTAAAAGCATTTTCAGGCCAAATCAGCTGATTTCTGCCAATTGCAGCAAAATACTGAAAGGAAAGTGGGTTTGCCTTCATATTTGACCCAGAACAACTCAGTTCAGCATGGAAATATCATTGCAACAGCTTTTATTTAGCCAGAAATCAAGAGTGTAAGTTTTTATGCGCTTAAAAGCATTTTCAGGCCGAATGAGCAAATATGCTTGTTTCTGCCAATTGCAGCAAAATACTGAAAGGAAAGTGGGTTTGCCTTCATATTTGACCCAGAACAACTCAGTTCAGCATGGAAATATCATTGCAACAGCTTTTATTTAGCCAGAAATCAAGAGTGTAAGTTTTTATGCCCTTAAAAGCATTTTCAGGCCAAATCAGCTGATTTCTGCCAATTGCAGCAAAATACTGAAAGGAAAGTGGGTTTGCCTTCATATTTGACCCAGAACAACTCAGTTCAGCATGGAAATATCATTGCAACAGCTTTTATTTAGCCAGAAATCAAGAGTGTAAGTTTTTATGCGCTTAAAAGCATTTTCAGGCCGAATGAGCAAATATGCTTGTTTCTGCCAATTGCAGCAAAATACTGAAAGGAAAGTGGGTTTGCCTTCATATTTGACCCAGAACAACTCAGTTCAGCATGGAAATATCATTGCAACAGCTTTTATTTAGCCAGAAATCAAGAGTGTAAGTTTTTATGCCCTTAATAGCATTTTCAGGCCGAATGAGCAAATATGCTTGTTTCTGCCAATTGCAGCAAAATACTGAAAGGAAAGTGGGTTTGCCTTCATATTTGACCCAGAACAACTCAGTTCAGCATGGAAATATCATTGCAACAGCTTTTATTTAGCCTGAAATCAAGAGTGTAAGTTTTTATGCCCTTATAAGCATTTTCAGGCCGAAAGAGCAAATATGCTTGTTTCTGCCAATTGCAGCAAAATACTGAAAGGAAAGTGGGTTTGCCTTCATATTTGACCCAGAACAACTCAGTTCAGCATGGAAATATCATTGCAACAGCTTTTATTTAGCCAGAAATCAAGAGTGTAAGTTTTTATGCGCTTAAAAGCATTTTCAGGCCGAATGAGCAAATATGCTTGTTTCTGCCAATTGCAGCAAAATACTGAAAGGAAAGTGGGTTTGCCTTCATATTTGACCCAGAACAACTCAGTTCAGCATGGAAATATCATTGCAACAGCTTTTATTTAGCCAGAAATCAAGAGTGTAAGTTTTTATGCCCTTAAAAGCATTTTCAGGCCAAATCAGCTGATTTCTGCCAATTGCAGCAAAATACTGAAAGGAAAGTGGGTTTGCCTTCATATTTGACCCAGAACAACTCAGTTCAGCATGGAAATATCATTGCAACAGCTTTTATTTAGCCAGAAATCAAGAGTGTAAGTTTTTATGCGCTTAAAAGCATTTTCAGGCCGAATGAGCAAGTATGCTTGTTTCTGCCAATTGCAGCAAAATACTGAAAGGAAAGTGGGTTTGCCTTCATATTTGACCCAGAACAACTCAGTTCAGCATGGAAATATCATTGCAACAGCTTTTATTTAGCCAGAAATCAAGAGTGTAAGTTTTTATGCCCTTAATAGCATTTTCAGGCCGAAAGAGCAAATATGCTTGTTTCTGCCAATTGCAGCAAAATACTGAAAGGAAAGTGGGTTTGCCTTCATATTTGACCCAGAACAACTCAGTTCAGCATGGAAATATCATTGCAACAGCTTTTATTTAGCCTGAAATCAAGAGTGTAAGTTTTTATGCCCTTATAAGCATTTTCAGGCCGAAAGAGCAAATATGCTTGTTTCTGCCAATTGCAGCAAAATACTGAAAGGAAAGTGGGTTTGCCTTCATATTTGACCCAGAACAACTCAGTTCAGCATGGAAATATCATTGCAACAGCTTTTATTTAGCCAGAAATCAAGAGTGTAAGTTTTTATGCGCTTAAAAGCATTTTCAGGCCGAATGAGCAAATATGCTTGTTTCTGCCAATTGCAGCAAAATACTGAAAGGAAAGTGGGTTTGCCTTCATATTTGACCCAGAACAACTCAGATCAGCATGGAAATATCATTGCAACAGCTTTTATTTAGCCAGAAATCAAGAGTGTAAGTTTTTATGCCCTTAAAAGCATTTTCAGGCCAAATCAGCTGATTTCTGCCAATTGCAGCAAAATACTGAAAGGAAAGTGGGTTTGCCTTCATATTTGACCCAGAACAACTCAGTTCAGCATGGAAATATCATTGCAACAGCTTTTATTTAGCCAGAAATCAAGAGTGTAAGTTTTTATGCCCTTAAAAGCATTTTCAGGCCAAATCAGCTGATTTCTGCCAATTGCAGCAAAATACTGAAAGGAAAGTGGGTTTGCCTTCATATTTGACCCAGAACAACTCAGTTCAGCATGGAAATATCATTGCAACAGCTTTTATTTAGCCAGAAATCAAGAGTGTAAGTTTTTATGCGCTTAAAAGCATTTTCAGGCCGAATGAGCAAATATGCTTGTTTCTGCCAATTGCAGCAAAATACTGAAAGGAAAGTGGGTTTGCCTTCATATTTGACCCAGAACAACTCAGTTCAGCATGGAAATATCATTGCAACAGCTTTTATTTAGCCAGAAATCAAGAGTGTAAGTTTTTATGCGCTTAAAAGCATTTTCAGGCCGAATGAGCAAATATGCTTGTTTCTGCCAATTGCAGCAAAATACTGAAAGGAAAGTGGGTTTGCCTTCATATTTGACCCAGAACAACTCAGTTCAGCATGGAAATATCATTGCAACAGCTTTTATTTAGCCAGAAATCAAGAGTGTAAGTTTTTATGCGCTTAAAAGCATTTTCAGGCCAAATCAGCTGATTTCTGCCAATTGCAGCAAAATACTGAAAGGAAAGTGGGTTTGCCTTCATATTTGACCCAGAACAACTCAGTTCAGCATGGAAATATCATTGCAACAGCTTTTATTTAGCCAGAAATCAAGAGTGTAAGTTTTTATGCGCTTAAAAGCATTTTCAGGCCGAATGAGCAAATATGCTTGTTTCTGCCAATTGCAGCAAAATACTGAAAGGAAAGTGGGTTTGCCTTCATATTTGACCCAGAACAACTCAGTTCAGCATGGAAATATCATTGCAACAGCTTTTATTTAGCCAGAAATCAAGAGTGTAAGTTTTTATGCGCTTAAAAGCATTTTCAGGCCGAATGAGCAAGTATGCTTGTTTCTGCCAATTGCAGCAAAATACTGAAAGGAAAGTGGGTTTGCCTTCATATTTGACCCAGAACAACTCAGTTCAGCATGGAAATATCATTGCAACAGCTTTTATTTAGCCAGAAATCAAGAGTGTAAGTTTTTATGCGCTTAAAAGCATTTTCAGGCCGAATGAGCAAATATGCTTGTTTCTGCCAATTGCAGCAAAATACTGAAAGGAAAGTGGGTTTGCCTTCATATTTGACCCAGAACAACTCAGTTCAGCATGGAAATATCATTGCAACAGCTTTTATTTAGCCAGAAATCAAGAGTGTAAGTTTTTATGCCCTTAAAAGCATTTTCAGGCCGAATGAGCAAATATGCTTGTTTCTGCCAATTGCAGCAAAATACTGAAAGGAAAGTGGGTTTGCCTTCATATTTGACCCAGAACAACTCAGTTCAGCATGGAAATATCATTGCAACAGCTTTTATTTAGCCAGAAATCAAGAGTGTAAGTTTTTATGCGCTTAAAAGCATTTTCAGGCCGAATGAGCAAATATGCTTGTTTCTGCCAATTGCAGCAAAATACTGAAAGGAAAGTGGGTTTGCCTTCATATTTGACCCAGAACAACTCAGTTCAGCATGGAAATATCATTGCAACAGCTTTTATTTAGCCAGAAATCAAGAGTGTAAGTTTTTATGCGCTTAAAAGCATTTTCAGGCCGAATGAGCAAATATGCTTGTTTCTGCCAATTGCAGCAAAATACTGAAAGGAAAGTGGGTTTGCCTTCATATTTGACCCAGAACAACTCAGTTCAGCATGGAAATATCATTGCAACAGCTTTTATTTAGCCAGAAATCAAGAGTGTAAGTTTTTATGCGCTTAAAGGCATTTTCAGGCCGAATGAGCAAATATGCTTGTTTCTGCCAATTGCAGCAAAATACTGAAAGGAAAGTGGGTTTGCCTTCATATTTGACCCAGAACAACTCAGTTCAGCATGGAAATATCATTGCAACAGCTTTTATTTAGCCAGAAATCAAGAGTGTAAGTTTTTATGCGCTTAAAAGCATTTTCAGGCCGAATGAGCAAATATGCTTGTTTCTGCCAATTGCAGCAAAATACTGAAAGGAAAGTGGGTTTGCCTTCATATTTGACCCAGAACAACTCAGTTCAGCATGGAAATATCATTGCAACAGCTTTTATTTAGCCAGAAATCAAGAGTGTAAGTTTTTATGCCCTTAAAAGCATTTTCAGGCCAAATCAGCTGATTTCTGCCAATTGCAGCAAAATACTGAAAGGAAAGTGGGTTTGCCTTCATATTTGACCCAGAACAACTCAGTTCAGCATGGAAATATCATTGCAACAGCTTTTATTTAGCCAGAAATCAAGAGTGTAAGTTTTTATGCGCTTAAAAGCATTTTCAGGCCGAATGAGCAAATATGCTTGTTTCTGCCAATTGCAGCAAAATACTGAAAGGAAAGTGGGTTTGCCTTCATATTTGACCCAGAACAACTCAGTTCAGCATGGAAATATCATTGCAACAGCTTTTATTTAGCCAGAAATCAAGAGTGTAAGTTTTTATGCCCTTAATAGCATTTTCAGGCCGAAAGAGCAAATATGCTTGTTTCTGCCAATTGCAGCAAAATACTGAAAGGAAAGTGGGTTTGCCTTCATATTTGACCCAGAACAACTCAGTTCAGCATGGAAATATCATTGCAACAGCTTTTATTTAGCCAGAAATCAAGAGTGTAAGTTTTTATGCGCTTAAAAGCATTTTCAGGCCGAATGAGAAAGTATGCTTGTTTCTGCCAATTGCAGCAAAATACTGAAAGGAAAGTGGGTTTGCCTTCATATTTGACCCAGAACAACTCAGTTCAGCATGGAAATATCATTGCAACAGCTTTTATTTAGCCTGAAATCAAGAGTGTAAGTTTTTATGCCCTTATAAGCATTTTCAGGCCGAAAGAGCAAATATGCTTGTTTCTGCCAATTGCAGCAAAATACTGAAAGGAAAGTGGGTTTGCCTTCATATTTGACCCAGAACAACTCAGTTCAGCATGGAAATATCATTGCAACAGCTTTTATTTAGCCAGAAATCAAGAGTGTAAGTTTTTATGCGCTTAAAAGCATTTTCAGGCCGAATGAGCAAATATGCTTGTTTCTGCCAATTGCAGCAAAATACTGAAAGGAAAGTGGGTTTGCCTTCATATTTGACCCAGAACAACTCAGTTCAGCATGGAAATATCATTGCAACAGCTTTTATTTAGCCAGAAATCAAGAGTGTAAGTTTTTATGCCCTTAAAAGCATTTTCAGGCCAAATCAGCTGATTTCTGCCAATTTCAGCAAAATACTGAAAGGAAAGTGGGTTTGCCTTCATATTTGACCCAGAACAACTCAGTTCAGCATGGAAATATCATTGCAACAGCTTTTATTTAGCCAGAAATCAAGAGTGTAAGTTTTTATGCGCTTAAAAGCATTTTCAGGCCGAATGAGCAAATATGCTTGTTTCTGCCAATTGCAGCAAAATACTGAAAGGAAAGTGGGTTTGCCTTCATATTTGACCCAGAACAACTCAGTTCAGCATGGAAATATCATTGCAACAGCTTTTATTTAGCCAGAAATCAAGAGTGTAAGTTTTTATGCGCTTAAAAGCATTTTCAGGCCAAATCAGCTGATTTCTGCCAATTGCAGCAAAATACTGAAAGGAAAGTGGGTTTGCCTTCATATTTGACCCAGAACAACTCAGTTCAGCATGGAAATATCATTGCAACAGCTTTTATTTAGCCAGAAATCAACAGTGTAAGTTTTTATGCGCTTAAAAGCATTTTCAGGCCGAATGAGCAAATATGCTTGTTTCTGCCAATTGCAGCAAAATACTGAAAGGAAAGTGGGTTTGCCTTCATATTTGACCCAGAACAACTCAGTTCAGCATGGAAATATCATTGCAACAGCTTTTATTTAGCCAGAAATCAAGAGTGTAAGTTTTTATGCGCTTAAAAGCATTTTCAGGCCGAATGAGCAAATATGCTTGTTTCTGCCAATTGCAGCAAAATACTGAAAGGAAAGTGGGTTTGCCTTCATATTTGACCCACAACAACTCAGTTCAGCATGGAAATATCATTGCAACAGCTTTTATTTAGCCAGAAATCAAGAGTGTAAGTTTTTATGCCCTTAAAAGCATTTTCAGGCCAAATCAGCTGATTTCTGCCAATTGCAGCAAAATACTGAAAGGAAAGTGGGTTTGCCTTCATATTTGACCCAGAACAACTCAGTTCAGCATGGAAATATCATTGCAACAGCTTTTATTTAGCCAGAAATCAAGAGTGTAAGTTTTTATGCGCTTAAAAGCATTTTCAGGCCGAATGAGCAAATATGCTTGTTTCTGCCAATTGCAGCAAAATACTGAAAGGAAAGTGGGTTTGCCTTCATATTTGACCCAGAACAACTCAGTTCAGCATGGAAATATCATTGCAACAGCTTTTATTTAGCCTGAAATCAAGAGTGTAAGTTTTTATGCCCTTATAAGCATTTTCAGGCCGAAAGAGCAAATATGCTTGTTTCTGCCAATTGCAGCAAAATACTGAAAGGAAAGTGGGTTTGCCTTCATATTTGACCCAGAACAACTCAGTTCAGCATGGAAATATCATTGCAACAGCTTTTATTTAGCCAGAAATCAAGAGTGTAAGTTTTTATGCGCTTAAAAGCATTTTCAGGCCGAATGAGCAAATATGCTTGTTTCTGCCAATTGCAGCAAAATACTGAAAGGAAAGTGGGTTTGCCTTCATATTTGACCCAGAACAACTCAGTTCAGCATGGAAATATCATTGCAACAGCTTTTATTTAGCCAGAAATCAAGAGTGTAAGTTTTTATGCGCTTAAAAGCATTTTCAGGCCGAATGAGCAAATATGCTTGTTTCTGCCAATTGCAGCAAAATACTGAAAGGAAAGTGGGTTTGCCTTCATATTTGACCCAGAACAACTCAGTTCAGCATGGAAATATCATTGCAACAGCTTTTATTTAGCCAGAAATCAAGAGTGTAAGTTTTTATGCGCTTAAAAGCATTTTCAGGCCAAATCAGCTGATTTCTGCCAATTGCAGCAAAATACTGAAAGGAAAGTGGGTTTGCCTTCATATTTGACCCAGAACAACTCAGTTCAGCATGGAAATATCATTGCAACAGCTTTTATTTAGCCAGAAATCAAGAGTGTAAGTTTTTATGCGCTTAAAAGCATTTTCAGGCCGAATGAGCAAATATGCTTGTTTCTGCCAATTGCAGCAAAATACTGAAAGGAAAGTGGGTTTGCCTTCATATTTGACCCAGAACAACTCAGTTCAGCATGGAAATATCATTGCAACAGCTTTTATTTAGCCAGAAATCAAGAGTGTAAGTTTTTATGCGCTTAAAAGCATTTTCAGGCCGAATGAGCAAGTATGCTTGTTTCTGCCAATTGCAGCAAAATACTGAAAGGAAAGTGGGTTTGCCTTCATATTTGACCCAGAACAACTCAGTTCAGCATGGAAATATCATTGCAACAGCTTTTATTTAGCCAGAAATCAAGAGTGTAAGTTTTTATGCGCTTAAAAGCATTTTCAGGCCGAATGAGCAAATATGCTTGTTTCTGCCAATTGCAGCAAAATACTGAAAGGAAAGTGGGTTTGCCTTCATATTTGACCCAGAACAACTCAGTTCAGCATGGAAATATCATTGCAACAGCTTTTATTTAGCCAGAAATCAAGAGTGTAAGTTTTTATGCGCTTAAAAGCATTTTCAGGCCGAATGAGCAAATATGCTTGTTTCTGCCAATTGCAGCAAAATACTGAAAGGAAAGTGGGTTTGCCTTCATATTTGACCCAGAACAACTCAGTTCAGCATGGAAATATCATTGCAACAGCTTTTATTTAGCCAGAAATCAAGAGTGTAAGTTTTTATGCGCTTAAAAGCATTTTCAGGCCAAATCAGCTGATTTCTGCCAATTGCAGCAAAATACTGAAAGGAAAGTGGGTTTGCCTTCATATTTGACCCAGAACAACTCAGTTCAGCATGGAAATATCATTGCAACAGCTTTTATTTAGCCAGAAATCAAGAGTGTAAGTTTTTATGCGCTTAAAAGCATTTTCAGGCCGAATGAGCAAATATGCTTGTTTCTGCCAATTGCAGCAAAATACTGAAAGGAAAGTGGGTTTGCCTTCATATTTGACCCAGAACAACTCAGTTCAGCATGGAAATATCATTGCAACAGCTTTTATTTAGCCAGAAATCAAGAGTGTAAGTTTTTATGCGCTTAAAAGCATTTTCAGGCCGAATGAGCAAATATGCTTGTTTCTGCCAATTGCAGCAAAATACTGAAAGGAAAGTGGGTTTGCCTTCATATTTGACCCAGAACAACTCAGTTCAGCATGGAAATATCATTGCAACAGCTTTTATTTAGCCAGAAATCAAGAGTGTAAGTTTTTATGCGCTTAAAAGCATTTTCAGGCCAAATCAGCTGATTTCTGCCAATTGCAGCAAAATACTGAAAGGAAAGTGGGTTTGCCTTCATATTTGACCCAGAACAACTCAGTTCAGCATGGAAATATCATTGCAACAGCTTTTATTTAGCCAGAAATCAAGAGTGTAAGTTTTTATGCGCTTAAAAGCATTTTCAGGCCGAATGAGCAAATATGCTTGTTTCTGCCAATTGCAGCAAAATACTGAAAGGAAAGTGGGTTTGCCTTCATATTTGACCCAGAACAACTCAGTTCAGCATGGAAATATCATTGCAACAGCTTTTATTTAGCCAGAAATCAAGAGTGTAAGTTTTTATGCGCTTAAAAGCATTTTCAGGCCGAATGAGCAAATATGCTTGTTTCTGCCAATTGCAGCAAAATACTGAAAGGAAAGTGGGTTTGCCTTCATATTTGACCCAGAACAACTCAGTTCAGCATGGAAATATCATTGCAACAGCTTTTATTTAGCCAGAAATCAAGAGTGTAAGTTTTTATGCGCTTAAAAGCATTTTCAGGCCGAATGAGCAAATATGCTTGTTTCTGCCAATTGCAGCAAAATACTGAAAGGAAAGTGGGTTTGCCTTCATATTTGACCCAGAACAACTCAGTTCAGCATGGAAATATCATTGCAACAGCTTTTATTTAGCCAGAAATCAAGAGTGTAAGTTTTTATGCGCTTAAAAGCATTTTCAGGCCGAATGAGCAAATATGCTTGTTTCTGCCAATTGCAGCAAAATACTGAAAGGAAAGTGGGTTTGCCTTCATATTTGACCCAGAACAACTCAGTTCAGCATGGAAATATCATTGCAACAGCTTTTATTTAGCCAGAAATCAAGAGTGTAAGTTTTTATGCGCTTAAAAGCATTTTCAGGCCGAATGAGCAAATATGCTTGTTTCTGCCAATTGCAGCAAAATACTGAAAGGAAAGTGGGTTTGCCTTCATATTTGACCCACAACAACTCAGTTCAGCATGGAAATATCATTGCAACAGCTTTTATTTAGCCAGAAATCAAGAGTGTAAGTTTTTATGCGCTTAAAAGCATTTTCAGGCCGAATGAGCAAATATGCTTGTTTCTGCCAATTGCAGCAAAATACTGAAAGGAAAGTGGGTTTGCCTTCATATTTGACCCAGAACAACTCAGTTCAGCATGGAAATATCATTGCAACAGCTTTTATTTAGCCAGAAATCAAGAGTGTAAGTTTTTATGCGCTTAAAAGCATTTTCAGGCCGAATGAGCAAATATGCTTGTTTCTGCCAATTGCAGCAAAATACTGAAAGGAAAGTGGGTTTGCCTTCATATTTGACCCAGAACAACTCAGTTCAGCATGGAAATATCATTGCAACAGCTTTTATTTAGCCAGAAATCAAGAGTGTAAGTTTTTATGCGCTTAAAAGCATTTTCAGGCCAAATCAGCTGATTTCTGCCAATTGCAGCAAAATACTGAAAGGAAAGTGGGTTTGCCTTCATATTTGACCCAGAACAACTCAGTTCAGCATGGAAATATCATTGCAACAGCTTTTATTTAGCCAGAAATCAAGAGTGTAAGTTTTTATGCGCTTAAAAGCATTTTCAGGCCGAATGAGCAAATATGCTTGTTTCTGCCAATTGCAGCAAAATACTGAAAGGAAAGTGGGTTTGCCTTCATATTTGACCCAGAACAACTCAGTTCAGCATGGAAATATCATTGCAACAGCTTTTATTTAGCCAGAAATCAAGAGTGTAAGTTTTTATGCGCTTAAAAGCATTTTCAGGCCGAATGAGCAAATATGCTTGTTTCTGCCAATTGCAGCAAAATACTGAAAGGAAAGTGGGTTTGCCTTCATATTTGACCCAGAACAACTCAGTTCAGCATGGAAATATCATTGCAACAGCTTTTATTTAGCCAGAAATCAAGAGTGTAAGTTTTTATGCGCTTAAAAGCATTTTCAGGCCAAATCAGCTGATTTCTGCCAATTGCAGCAAAATACTGAAAGGAAAGTGGGTTTGCCTTCATATTTGACCCAGAACAACTCAGTTCAGCATGGAAATATCATTGCAACAGCTTTTATTTAGCCAGAAATCAAGAGTGTAAGTTTTTATGCGCTTAAAAGCATTTTCAGGCCGAATGAGCAAATATGCTTGTTTCTGCCAATTGCAGCAAAATACTGAAAGGAAAGTGGGTTTGCCTTCATATTTGACCCAGAACAACTCAGTTCAGCATGGAAATATCATTGCAACAGCTTTTATTTAGCCAGAAATCAAGAGTGTAAGTTTTTATGCGCTTAAAAGCATTTTCAGGCCGAATGAGCAAATATGCTTGTTTCTGCCAATTGCAGCAAAATACTGAAAGGAAAGTGGGTTTGCCTTCATATTTGACCCAGAACAACTCAGTTCAGCATGGAAATATCATTGCAACAGCTTTTATTTAGCCAGAAATCAAGAGTGTAAGTTTTTATGCGCTTAAAAGCATTTTCAGGCCGAATGAGCAAATATGCTTGTTTCTGCCAATTGCAGCAAAATACTGAAAGGAAAGTGGGTTTGCCTTCATATTTGACCCAGAACAACTCAGTTCAGCATGGAAATATCATTGCAACAGCTTTTATTTAGCCAGAAATCAAGAGTGTAAGTTTTTATGCGCTTAAAAGCATTTTCAGGCCGAATGAGCAAATATGCTTGTTTCTGCCAATTGCAGCAAAATACTGAAAGGAAAGTGGGTTTGCCTTCATATTTGACCCAGAACAACTCAGTTCAGCATGGAAATATCATTGCAACAGCTTTTATTTAGCCAGAAATCAAGAGTGTAAGTTTTTATGCGCTTAAAAGCATTTTCAGGCCGAATGAGCAAATATGCTTGTTTCTGCCAATTGCAGCAAAATACTGAAAGGAAAGTGGGTTTGCCTTCATATTTGACCCACAACAACTCAGTTCAGCATGGAAATATCATTGCAACAGCTTTTATTTAGCCAGAAATCAAGAGTGTAAGTTTTTATGCGCTTAAAAGCATTTTCAGGCCGAATGAGCAAATATGCTTGTTTCTGCCAATTGCAGCAAAATACTGAAAGGAAAGTGGGTTTGCCTTCATATTTGACCCAGAACAACTCAGTTCAGCATGGAAATATCATTGCAACAGCTTTTATTTAGCCAGAAATCAAGAGTGTAAGTTTTTATGCGCTTAAAAGCATTTTCAGGCCGAATGAGCAAATATGCTTGTTTCTGCCAATTGCAGCAAAATACTGAAAGGAAAGTGGGTTTGCCTTCATATTTGACCCAGAACAACTCAGTTCAGCATGGAAATATCATTGCAACAGCTTTTATTTAGCCAGAAATCAAGAGTGTAAGTTTTTATGCCCTTAAAAGCATTTTCAGGCCAAATCAGCTGATTTCTGCCAATTGCAGCAAAATACTGAAAGGAAAGTGGGTTTGCCTTCATATTTGACCCAGAACAACTCAGTTCAGCATGGAAATATCATTGCAACAGCTTTTATTTAGCCAGAAATCAAGAGTGTAAGTTTTTATGCCCTTAAAAGCATTTTCAGGCCAAATCAGCTGATTTCTGCCAATTGCAGCAAAATACTGAAAGGAAAGTGGGTTTGCCTTCATATTTGACCCAGAACAACTCAGTTCAGCATGGAAATATCATTGCAACAGCTTTTATTTAGCCAGAAATCAAGAGTGTAAGTTTTTATGCGCTTAAAAGCATTTTCAGGCCAAATCAGCTGATTTCTGCCAATTGCAGCAAAATACTGAAAGGAAAGTGGGTTTGCCTTCATATTTGACCCAGAACAACTCAGTTCAGCATGGAAATATCATTGCAACAGCTTTTATTTAGCCAGAAATCAAGAGTGTAAGTTTTTATGCGCTTAAAAGCATTTTCAGGCCGAATGAGCAAATATGCTTGTTTCTGCCAATTGCAGCAAAATACTGAAAGGAAAGTGGGTTTGCCTTCATATTTGACCCAGAACAACTCAGTTCAGCATGGAAATATCATTGCAACAGCTTTTATTTAGCCAGAAATCAAGAGTGTAAGTTTTTATGCGCTTAAAAGCATTTTCAGGCCGAATGAGCAAATATGCTTGTTTCTGCCAATTGCAGCAAAATACTGAAAGGAAAGTGGGTTTGCCTTCATATTTGACCCAGAACAACTCAGTTCAGCATGGAAATATCATTGCAACAGCTTTTATTTAGCCAGAAATCAAGAGTGTAAGTTTTTATGCGCTTAAAAGCATTTTCAGGCCAAATCAGCTGATTTCTGCCAATTGCAGCAAAATACTGAAAGGAAAGTGGGTTTGCCTTCATATTTGACCCAGAACAACTCAGTTCAGCATGGAAATATCATTGCAACAGCTTTTATTTAGCCAGAAATCAAGAGTGTAAGTTTTTATGCCCTTAAAAGCATTTTCAGGCCAAATGAGCTGATTTCTGCCAATTGCAGCAAAATACTGAAAGGAAAGTGGGTTTGCCTTCATATTTGACCCAGAACAACTCAGTTCAGCATGGAAATATCATTGCAACAGCTTTTATTTAGCCAGAAATCAAGAGTGTAAGTTTTTATGCGCTTAAAAGCATTTTCAGGCCGAATGAGCAAATATGCTTGTTTCTGCCAATTGCAGCAAAATACTGAAAGGAAAGTGGGTTTGCCTTCATATTTGACCCAGAACAACTCAGTTCAGCATGGAAATATCATTGCAACAGCTTTTATTTAGCCAGAAATCAAGAGTGTAAGTTTTTATGCGCTTAAAAGCATTTTCAGGCCAAATCAGCTGATTTCTGCCAATTGCAGCAAAATACTGAAAGGAAAGTGGGTTTGCCTTCATATTTGACCCAGAACAACTCAGTTCAGCATGGAAATATCATTGCAACAGCTTTTATTTAGCCAGAAATCAAGAGTGTAAGTTTTTATGCCCTTAAAAGCATTTTCAGGCCAAATGAGCTGATTTCTGCCAATTGCAGCAAAATACTGAAAGGAAAGTGGGTTTGCCTTCATATTTGACCCAGAACAACTCAGTTCAGCATGGAAATATCATTGCAACAGCTTTTATTTAGCCAGAAATCAAGAGTGTAAGTTTTTATGCGCTTAAAAGCATTTTCAGGCCAAATCAGCTGATTTCTGCCAATTGCAGCAAAATACTGAAAGGAAAGTGGGTTTGCCTTCATATTTGACCCAGAACAACTCAGTTCAGCATGGAAATATCATTGCAACAGCTTTTATTTAGCCAGAAATCAAGAGTGTAAGTTTTTATGCGCTTAAAAGCATTTTCAGGCCAAATCAGCTGATTTCTGCCAATTGCAGCAAAATACTGAAAGGAAAGTGGGTTTGCCTTCATATTTGACCCAGAACAACTCAGTTCAGCATGGAAATATCATTGCAACAGCTTTTATTTAGCCAGAAATCAAGAGTGTAAGTTTTTATGCGCTTAAAAGCATTTTCAGGCCGAATGAGCAAATATGCTTGTTTCTGCCAATTGCAGCAAAATACTGAAAGGAAAGTGGGTTTGCCTTCATATTTGACCCAGAACAACTCAGTTCAGCATGGAAATATCATTGCAACAGCTTTTATTTAGCCAGAAATCAAGAGTGTAAGTTTTTATGCGCTTAAAAGCATTTTCAGGCCGAATGAGCAAATATGCTTGTTTCTGCCAATTGCAGCAAAATACTGAAAGGAAAGTGGGTTTGCCTTCATATTTGACCCAGAACAACTCAGTTCAGCATGGAAATATCATTGCAACAGCTTTTATTTAGCCAGAAATCAAGAGTGTAAGTTTTTATGCGCTTAAAAGCATTTTCAGGCCGAATGAGCAAATATGCTTGTTTCTGCCAATTGCAGCAAAATTGTTTCTGCCAATTGCAGCAAAATACTGAAAGGAAAGTGGGTTTGCCTTCATATTTGACCCAGAACAACTAAGTTCAGCATGGAAATATCATTGCAACAGCTTTTATTTAGCCAGAAATCAAGAGTGTAAGTTTTTATGCGCTTAAAAGCATTTTCAGGCCGAATGAGCAAATATGCTTGTTTCTGCCAATTGCAGCAAAATACTGAAAGGAAAGTGGGTTTGCCTTCATATTTGACCCAGAACAACTCAGTTCAGCATGGAAATATCATTGCAACAGCTTTTATTTAGCCAGAAATCAAGAGTGTAAGTTTTTATGCGCTTAAAAGCATTTTCAGGCCGAATGAGCAAATATGCTTGTTTCTGCCAATTGCAGCAAAATACTGAAAGGAAAGTGGGTTTGCCTTCATATTTGACCCAGAACAACTCAGTTCAGCATGGAAATATCATTGCAACAGCTTTTATTTAGCCAGAAATCAAGAGTGTAAGTTTTTATGCCCTTAAAAGCATTTTCAGGCCAAATCAGCTGATTTCTGCCAATTGCAGCAAAATACTGAAAGGAAAGTGGGTTTGCCTTCATATTTGACCCAGAACAACTCAGTTCAGCATGGAAATATCATTGAAACAGCTTTTATTTAGCCAGAAATCAAGAGTGTAAGTTTTTATGCGCTTAAAAGCATTTTCAGGCCGAATGAGCAAATATGCTTGTTTCTGCCAATTGCAGCAAAATACTGAAAGGAAAGTGGGTTTGCCTTCATATTTGACCCAGAACAACTCAGTTCAGCATAGAAATATCATTGCAACAGCTTTTATTTAGCCAGAAATCAAGAGTGTAAGTTTTTATGCGCTTAAAAGCATTTTCAGGCCAAATGAGCAAATATGCTTGTTTCTGCCAATTGCAGCAAAATACTGAAAGGAAAGTGGGTTTGCCTTCATATTTGACCCAGAACAACTAAGTTCAGCATGGAAATATCATTGCAACAGCTTTTATTTAGCCAGAAATCAAGAGTGTAAGTTTTTATGCGCTTAAAAGCATTTTCAGGCCGAATGAGCAAATATGCTTGTTTCTGCCAATTGCAGCAAAATACTGAAAGGAAAGTGGGTTTGCCTTCATATTTGACCCAGAACAACTCAGTTCAGCATGGAAATATCATTGCAACAGCTTTTATTTAGCCAGAAATCAAGAGTGTAAGTTTTTATGCGCTTAAAAGCATTTTCAGGCCGAATGAGCAAATATGCTTGTTTCTGCCAATTGCAGCAAAATACTGAAAGGAAAGTGGGTTTGCCTTCATATTTGACCCAGAACAACTCAGTTCAGCATGGAAATATCATTGCAACAGCTTTTATTTAGCCAGAAATCAAGAGTGTAAGTTTTTATGCGCTTAAAAGCATTTTCAGGCCGAATGAGCAAATATGCTTGTTTCTGCCAATTGCAGCAAAATACTGAAAGGAAAGTGGGTTTGCCTTCATATTTGACCCAGAACAACTCAGTTCAGCATGGAAATATCATTGCAACAGCTTTTATTTAGCCAGAAATCAAGAGTGTAAGTTTTTATGCGCTTAAAAGCATTTTCAGGCCGAATGAGCAAATATGCTTGTTTCTGCCAATTGCAGCAAAATACTGAAAGGAAAGTGGGTTTGCCTTCATATTTGACCCAGAACAACTCAGTTCAGCATGGAAATATCATTGCAACAGCTTTTATTTAGCCAGAAATCAAGAGTGTAAGTTTTTATGCGCTTAAAAGCATTTTCAGGCCGAATGAGCAAATATGCTTGTTTCTGCCAATTGCAGCAAAATACTGAAAGGAAAGTGGGTTTGCCTTCATATTTGACCCAGAACAACTCAGTTCAGCATGGAAATATCATTGCAACAGCTTTTATTTAGCCAGAAATCAAGAGTGTAAGTTTTTATGCCCTTAAAAGCATTTTCAGGCCAAATCAGCTGATTTCTGCCAATTGCAGCAAAATACTGAAAGGAAAGTGGGTTTGCCTTCATATTTGACCCAGAACAACTCAGTTCAGCATGGAAATATCATTGAAACAGCTTTTATTTAGCCAGAAATCAAGAGTGTAAGTTTTTATGCGCTTAAAAGCATTTTCAGGCCGAATGAGCAAATATGCTTGTTTCTGCCAATTGCAGCAAAATACTGAAAGGAAAGTGGGTTTGCCTTCATATTTGACCCAGAACAACTCAGTTCAGCATAGAAATATCATTGCAACAGCTTTTATTTAGCCAGAAATCAAGAGTGTAAGTTTTTATGCGCTTAAAAGCATTTTCAGGCCAAATGAGCAAATATGCTTGTTTCTGCCAATTGCAGCAAAATACTGAAAGGAAAGTGGGTTTGCCTTCATATTTGACCCAGAACAACTAAGTTCAGCATGGAAATATCATTGCAACAGCTTTTATTTAGCCAGAAATCAAGAGTGTAAGTTTTTATGCGCTTAAAAGCATTTTCAGGCCGAATGAGCAAATATGCTTGTTTCTGCCAATTGCAGCAAAATACTGAAAGGAAAGTGGGTTTGCCTTCATATTTGACCCAGAACAACTCAGTTCAGCATGGAAATATCATTGCAACAGCTTTTATTTAGCCAGAAATCAAGAGTGTAAGTTTTTATGCGCTTAAAAGCATTTTCAGGCCGAATGAGCAAATATGCTTGTTTCTGCCAATTGCAGCAAAATACTGAAAGGAAAGTGGGTTTTCCTTCATATTTGACCCAGAACAACTCAGTTCAGCATGGAAATATCATTGCAACAGCTTTTATTTAGCCAGAAATCAAGAGTGTAAGTATTTATGCCCTTAAAAGCATTTTCAGGCCAAATCAGCTGATTTCTGCCAATTGCAGTAAAATACTGAAAGGAAAGTGGGTTTGCCTTCATATTTGACCCAGAACAACTCAGTTCAGCATGGAAATATCATTGCAACAGCTTTTATTTAGCCAGAAATCAAGAGTGTAAGTTTTTATGCGCTTAAAAGCATTTTCAGGCCGAATGAGCAAATATGCTTGTTTCTGCCAATTGCAGCAAAATACTGAAAGGAAAGTGGGTTTGCCTTCATATTTGACCCAGAACAACTCAGTTCAGCATGGAAATATCATTGCAACAGCTTTTATTTAGCCAGAAATCAAGAGTGTAAGTTTTTATGCCCTTAAAAGCATTTTCAGGCCAAATCAGCTGATTTCTGCCAATTGCAGCAAAATACTGAAAGGAAAGTGGGTTTGCCTTCATATTTGACCCAGAACAACTCAGTTCAGCATGGAAATATCATTGCAACAGCTTTTATTTAGCCAGAAATCAAGAGTGTAAGTTTTTATGCGCTTAAAAGCATTTTCAGGCCGAATGAGCAAATATGCTTGTTTCTGCCAATTGCAGCAAAATACTGAAAGGAAAGTGGGTTTGCCTTCATATTTGACCCAGAACAACTCAGTTCAGCATGGAAATATCATTGCAACAGCTTTTATTTAGCCAGAAATCAAGAGTGTAAGTTTTTATGCGCTTAAAAGCATTTTCAGGCCGAATGAGCAAATATGCTTGTTTCTGCCAATTGCAGCAAAATACTGAAAGGAAAGTGGGTTTGCCTTCATATTTGACCCAGAACAACTCAGTTCAGCATGGAAATATCATTGCAACAGCTTTTATTTAGCCAGAAATCAAGAGTGTAAGTTTTTATGCGCTTAAAAGCATTTTCAGGCCGAATGAGCAAATATGCTTGTTTCTGCCAATTGCAGCAAAATACTGAAAGGAAAGTGGGTTTGCCTTCATATTTGACCCAGAACAACTCAGTTCAGCATGGAAATATCATTGCAACAGCTTTTATTTAGCCAGAAATCAAGAGTGTAAGTTTTTATGCGCTTAAAAGCATTTTCAGGCCGAATGAGCAAATATGCTTGTTTCTGCCAATTGCAGCAAAATACTGAAAGGAAAGTGGGTTTGCCTTCATATTTGACCCAGAACAACTCAGTTCAGCATGGAAATATCATTGCAACAGCTTTTATTTAGCCAGAAATCAAGAGTGTAAGTTTTTATGCCCTTAAAAGCATTTTCAGGCCAAATCAGCTGATTTCTGCCAATTGCAGCAAAATACTGAAAGGAAAGTGGGTTTGCCTTCATATTTGACCCAGAACAACTCAGTTCAGCATGGAAATATCATTGAAACAGCTTTTATTTAGCCAGAAATCAAGAGTGTAAGTTTTTATGCGCTTAAAAGCATTTTCAGGCCGAATGAGCAAATATGCTTGTTTCTGCCAATTGCAGCAAAATACTGAAAGGAAAGTGGGTTTGCCTTCATATTTGACCCAGAACAACTCAGTTCAGCATAGAAATATCATTGCAACAGCTTTTATTTAGCCAGAAATCAAGAGTGTAAGTTTTTATGCGCTTAAAAGCATTTTCAGGCCAAATGAGCAAATATGCTTGTTTCTGCCAATTGCAGCAAAATACTGAAAGGAAAGTGGGTTTGCCTTCATATTTGACCCAGAACAACTAAGTTCAGCATGGAAATATCATTGCAACAGCTTTTATTTAGCCAGAAATCAAGAGTGTAAGTTTTTATGCGCTTAAAAGCATTTTCAGGCCGAATGAGCAAATATGCTTGTTTCTGCCAATTGCAGCAAAATACTGAAAGGAAAGTGGGTTTGCCTTCATATTTGACCCAGAACAACTCAGTTCAGCATGGAAATATCATTGCAACAGCTTTTATTTAGCCAGAAATCAAGAGTGTAAGTTTTTATGCGCTTAAAAGCATTTTCAGGCCGAATGAGCAAATATGCTTGTTTCTGCCAATTGCAGCAAAATACTGAAAGGAAAGTGGGTTTTCCTTCATATTTGACCCAGAACAACTCAGTTCAGCATGGAAATATCATTGCAACAGCTTTTATTTAGCCAGAAATCAAGAGTGTAAGTTTTTATGCGCTTAAAAGCATTTTCAGGCCGAATGAGCAAATATGCTTGTTTCTGCCAATTGCAGCAAAATACTGAAAGGAAAGTGGGTTTGCCTTCATATTTGACGCAGAACAACTCAGTTCAGCATGGAAATATCATTGCAACAGCTTTTATTTAGCCAGAAATCAAGAGTGTAAGTTTTTATGCTCTTAAAAGCATTTTCAGGCCGAATGAGCAAATATGCTTGTTTCTGCCAATTGCAGCAAAATACTGAAAGGAAAGTGGGTTTGCCTTCATATTTGACCCAGAACAACTCAGTTCAGCATGGAAATATCATTGCAACAGCTTTTATTTAGCCAGAAATCAAGAGTGTAAGTTTTTATGCCCTTAAAAGCATTTTCAGGCCAAATCAGCTGATTTCTGCCAATTGCAGCAAAATACTGAAAGGAAAGTGGGTTTGCCTTCATATTTGACCCAGAACAACTCAGTTCAGCATGGAAATATCATTGCAACAGCTTTTATTTAGCCAGAAATCAAGAGTGTAAGTTTTTATGCGCTTAAAAGCATTTTCAGGCCGAATGAGCAAATATGCTTGTTTCTGCCAATTGCAGCAAAATACTGAAAGGAAAGTGGGTTTGCCTTCATATTTGACCCAGAACAACTCAGTTCAGCATGGAAATATCATTGCAACAGCTTTTATTTAGCCAGAAATCAAGAGTGTAAGTTTTTATGCCCTTAAAAGCATTTTCAGGCCAAATCAGCTGATTTCTGCCAATTGCAGCAAAATACTGAAAGGAAAGTGGGTTTGCCTTCATATTTGACCCAGAACAACTCAGTTCAGCATGGAAATATCATTGCAACAGCTTTTATTTAGCCAGAAATCAAGAGTGTAAGTTTTTATGCGCTTAAAAGCATTTTCAGGCCGAATGAGCAAATATGCTTGTTTCTGCCAATTGCAGCAAAATACTGAAAGGAAAGTGGGTTTGCCTTCATATTTGACCCAGAACAACTCAGTTCAGCATGGAAATATCATTGCAACAGCTTTTATTTAGCCAGAAATCAAGAGTGTAAGTTTTTATGCGCTTAAAAGCATTTTCAGGCCGAATGAGCAAATATGCTTGTTTCTGCCAATTGCAGCAAAATACTGAAAGGAAAGTGGGTTTGCCTTCATATTTGACCCAGAACAACTCAGTTCAGCATGGAAATATCATTGCAACAGCTTTTATTTAGCCAGAAATCAAGAGTGTAAGTTTTTATGCGCTTAAAAGCATTTTCAGGCCGAATGAGCAAATATGCTTGTTTCTGCCAATTGCAGCAAAATACTGAAAGGAAAGTGGGTTTGCCTTCATATTTGACCCAGAACAACTAAGTTCAGCATGGAAATATCATTGCAACAGCTTTTATTTAGCCAGAAATCAAGAGTGTAAGTTTTTATGCTCTTAAAAGCATTTTCAGGCCGAATGAGCAAATATGCTTGTTTCTGCCAATTGCAGCAAAATACTGAAAGGAAAGTGGGTTTGCCTTCATATTTGACCCAGAACAACTCAGTTCAGCATGGAAATATCATTGCAACAGCTTTTATTTAGCCAGAAATCAAGAGTGTAAGTTTTTATGCGCTTAAAAGCATTTTCAGGCCGAATGAGCAAATATGCTTGTTTCTGCCAATTGCAGCAAAATACTGAAAGGAAAGTGGGTTTGCCTTCATATTTGACCCAGAACAACTCAGTTCAGCATGGAAATATCATTGCAACAGCTTTTATTTAGCCAGAAATCAAGAGTGTAAGTTTTTATGCGCTTAAAAGCATTTTCAGGCCGAATGAGCAAATATGCTTGTTTCTGCCAATTGCAGCAAAATACTGAAAGGAAAGTGGGTTTGCCTTCATATTTGACCCAGAACAACTCAGTTCAGCATGGAAATATCATTGCAACAGCTTTTATTTAGCCAGAAATCAAGAGTGTAAGTTTTTATGCGCTTAAAAGCATTTTCAGGCCGAATGAGCAAATATGCTTGTTTCTGCCAATTGCAGCAAAATACTGAAAGGAAAGTGGGTTTGCCTTCATATTTGACCCAGAACAACTAAGTTCAGCATGGAAATATCATTGCAACAGCTTTTATTTAGCCAGAAATCAAGAGTGTAAGTTTTTATGCTCTTAAAAGCATTTTCAGGCCGAATGAGCAAATATGCTTGTTTCTGCCAATTGCAGCAAAATACTGAAAGGAAAGTGGGTTTGCCTTCATATTTGACCCAGAACAACTCAGTTCAGCATGGAAATATCATTGCAACAGCTTTTATTTAGCCAGAAATCAAGAGTGTAAGTTTTTATGCGCTTAAAAGCATTTTCAGGCCGAATGAGCAAATATGCTTGTTTCTGCCAATTGCAGCAAAATACTGAAAGGAAAGTGGGTTTGCCTTCATATTTGACCCAGAACAACTCAGTTCAGCATGGAAATATCATTGCAACAGCTTTTATTTAGCCAGAAATCAAGAGTGTAAGTTTTTATGCGCTTAAAAGCATTTTCAGGCCGAATGAGCAAATATGCTTGTTTCTGCCAATTGCAGCAAAATACTGAAAGGAAAGTGGGTTTGCCTTCATATTTGACCCAGAACAACTCAGTTCAGCATGGAAATATCATTGCAACAGCTTTTATTTAGCCAGAAATCAAGAGTGTAAGTTTTTATGCGCTTAAAAGCATTTTCAGGCCGAATGAGCAAATATGCTTGTTTCTGCCAATTGCAGCAAAATACTGAAAGGAAAGTGGGTTTGCCTTCATATTTGACCCAGAACAACTCAGTTCAGCATGGAAATATCATTGCAACAGCTTTTATTTAGCCAGAAATCAAGAGTGTAAGTTTTTATGCGCTTAAAAGCATTTTCAGGCCGAATGAGCAAATATGCTTGTTTCTGCCAATTGCAGCAAAATACTGAAAGGAAAGTGGGTTTGCCTTCATATTTGACCCAGAACAACTCAGTTCAGCATGGAAATATCATTGCAACAGCTTTTATTTAGCCAGAAATCAAGAGTGTAAGTTTTTATGCGCTTAAAAGCATTTTCAGGCCGAATGAGCAAATATGCTTGTTTCTGCCAATTGCAGCAAAATACTGAAAGGAAAGTGGGTTTGCCTTCATATTTGACCCAGAACAACTCAGTTCAGCATGGAAATATCATTGCAACAGCTTTTATTTAGCCAGAAATCAAGAGTGTAAGTTTTTATGCGCTTAAAAGCATTTTCAGGCCGAATGAGCAAATATGCTTGTTTCTGCCAATTGCAGCAAAATACTGAAAGGAAAGTGGGTTTGCCTTCATATTTGACCCAGAACAACTAAGTTCAGCATGGAAATATCATTGCAACAGCTTTTATTTAGCCAGAAATCAAGAGTGTAAGTTTTTATGCGCTTAAAAGCATTTTCAGGCCGAATGAGCAAATATGCTTGTTTCTGCCAATTGCAGCAAAATACTGAAAGGAAAGTGGGTTTGCCTTCATATTTGACCCAGAACAACTCAGTTCAGCATGGAAATATCATTGCAACAGCTTTTATTTAGCCAGAAATCAAGAGTGTAAGTTTTTATGCCCTTAAAAGCATTTTCAGGCCAAATCAGCTGATTTCTGCCAATTGCAGCAAAATACTGAAAGGAAAGTGGGTTTGCCTTCATATTTGACCCAGAACAACTCAGTTCAGCATGGAAATATCATTGCAACAGCTTTTATTTAGCCAGAAATCAAGAGTGTAAGTTTTTATGCGCTTAAAAGCATTTTCAGGCCGAATGAGCAAATATGCTTGTTTCTGCCAATTGCAGCAAAATACTGAAAGGAAAGTGGGTTTGCCTTCATATTTGACCCAGAACAACTCAGTTCAGCATGGAAATATCATTGCAACAGCTTTTATTTAGCCAGAAATCAAGAGTGTAAGTTTTTATGCCCTTAAAAGCATTTTCAGGCCGAATGAGCAAATATGCTTGTTTCTGCCAATTGCAGCAAAATACTGAAAGGAAAGTGGGTTTGCCTTCATATTTGACCCAGAACAACTCAGTTCAGCATGGAAATATCATTGCAACAGCTTTTATTTAGCCAGAAATCAAGAGTGTAAGTTTTTATGCGCTAAAAAGCATTTTCAGGCCGAATGAGCAAATATGCTTGTTTCTGCCAATTGCAGCAAAATACTGAAAGGAAAGTGGGTTTGCCTTCATATTTGACCCAGAACAACTCAGTTAAGCATGGAAATATCATTGCAACAGCTTTTATTTAGCCAGAAATCAAGAGTGTAAGTTTTTATGCGCTTAAAAGCATTTTCAGGCCAAATCAGCTGATTTCTGCCAATTGCAGCAAAATACTGAAAGGAAAGTGGGTTTGCCTTCATATTTGACCCAGAACAACTCAGTTAAGCATGGAAATATCATTGCAACAGCTTTTATTTAGCCAGAAATCAAGAGTGTAAGTTTTTATGCGCTTAAAAGCATTTTCAGGCCGAATGAGCAAATATGCTTGTTTCTGCCAATTGCAGCAAAATACTGAAAGGAAAGTGGGTTTGCCTTCATATTTGACCCAGAACAACTCAGTTCAGCATGGAAATATCATTGCAACAGCTTTTATTTAGCCAGAAATCAAGAGTGTAAGTTTTTATGCGCTTAAAAGCATTTTCAGGCCGAATGAGCAAATATGCTTGTTTCTGCCAATTGCAGCAAAATACTGAAAGGAAAGTGGGTTTGCCTTCATATTTGACCCAGAACAACTCAGTTCAGCATGGAAATATCATTGCAACAGCTTTTATTTAGCCAGAAATCAAGAGTGTAAGTTTTTATGCGCTTAAAAGCATTTTCAGGCCAAATCAGCTGATTTCTGCCAATTGCAGCAAAATACTGAAAGGAAAGTGGGTTTGCCTTCATATTTGACCCAGAACAACTCAGTTCAGCATGGAAATATCATTGCAACAGCTTTTATTTAGCCAGAAATCAAGAGTGTAAGTTTTTATGCGCTTAAAAGCATTTTCAGGCCGAATGAGCAAATATGCTTGTTTCTGCCAATTGCAGCAAAATACTGAAAGGAAAGTGGGTTTGCCTTCATATTTGACCCAGAACAACTCAGTTCAGCATGGAAATATCATTGCAACAGCTTTTATTTAGCCAGAAATCAAGAGTGTAAGTTTTTATGCCCTTAAAAGCATTTTCAGGCCAAATCAGCTGATTTCTGCCAATTGCAGCAAAATACTGAAAGGAAAGTGGGTTTGCCTTCATATTTGACCCAGAACAACTCAGTTCAGCATGGAAATATCATTGCAACAGCTTTTATTTAGCCAGAAATCAAGAGTGTAAGTTTTTATGCCCTTAAAAGCATTTTCAGGCCGAATGAGCAAATATGCTTGTTTCTGCCAATTGCAGCAAAATACTGAAAGGAAAGTGGGTTTGCCTTCATATTTGACCCAGAACAACTCAGTTCAGCATGGAAATATCATTGCAACAGCTTTTATTTAGCCAGAAATCAAGAGTGTAAGTTTTTATGCACTAAAAAGCATTTTCAGGCCGAATGAGCAAATATGCTTGTTTCTGCCAATTGCAGCAAAATACTGAAAGGAAAGTGGGTTTGCCTTCATATTTGACCCAGAACAACTCAGTTAAGCATGGAAATATCATTGCAACAGCTTTTATTTAGCCAGAAATCAAGAGTGTAAGTTTTTATGCGCTTAAAAGCATTTTCAGGCCAAATCAGCTGATTTCTGCCAATTGCAGCAAAATACTGAAAGGAAAGTGGGTTTGCCTTCATATTTGACCCAGAACAACTCAGTTAAGCATGGAAATATCATTGCAACAGCTTTTATTTAGCCAGAAATCAAGAGTGTAAGTTTTTATGCGCTTAAAAGCATTTTCAGGCCGAATGAGCTAATATGCTTGTTTCTGCCAATTGCAGCAAAATACTGAAAGGAAAGTGGGTTTGCCTTCATATTTGACCCAGAACAACTCAGTTCAGCATGGAAATATCATTGCAACAGCTTTTATTTAGCCAGAAATCAAGAGTGTAAGTTTTTATGCCCTTAAAAGCATTTTCAGGCCAAATCAGCTGATTTCTGCCAATTGCAGCAAAATACTGAAAGGAAAGTGGGTTTGCCTTCATATTTGACCCAGAACAACTCAGTTCAGCATGGAAATATCATTGCAACAGCTTTTATTTAGCCAGAAATCAAGAGTGTAAGTTTTTATGCGCTTAAAAGCATTTTCAGGCCGAATGAGCAAATATGCTTGTTTCTGCCAATTGCAGCAAAATACTGAAAGGAAAGTGGGTTTGCCTTCATATTTGACCCAGAACAACTCAGTTCAGCATGGAAATATCATTGCAACAGCTTTTATTTAGCCAGAAATCAAGAGTGTAAGTTTTTATGCGCTTAAAAGCATTTTCAGGCCGAATGAGCAAATATGCTTGTTTCTGCCAATTGCAGCAAAATACTGAAAGGAAAGTGGGTTTGCCTTCATATTTGACCCAGAACAACTCAGTTCAGCATGGAAATATCATTGCAACAGCTTTTATTTAGCCAGAAATCAAGAGTGTAAGTTTTTATGCGCTTGAAAGCATTTTCAGGCCGAATGAGCAAATATGCTTGTTTCTGCCAATTGCAGCAAAATACTGAAAGGAAAGTGGGTTTGCCTTCATATTTGACCCAGAACAACTCAGTTCAGCATGGAAATATCATTGCAACAGCTTTTATTTAGCCAGAAATCAAGAGTGTAAGTTTTTATGCCCTTAAAAGCATTTTCAGGCCAAATCAGCTGATTTCTGCCAATTGCAGCAAAATACTGAAAGGAAAGTGGGTTTGCCTTCATATTTGACCCAGAACAACTCAGTTCAGCATGGAAATATCATTGCAACAGCTTTTATTTAGCCAGAAATCAAGAGTGTAAGTTTTTATGCGCTTAAAAGCATTTTCAGGCCGAATGAGCAAATATGCTTGTTTCTGCCAATTGCAGCAAAATACTGAAAGGAAAGTGGGTTTGCCTTCATATTTGACCCAGAACAACTCAGTTCAGCATGGAAATATCATTGCAACAGCTTTTATTTAGCCAGAAATCAAGAGTGTAATTTTTTATGCGCTTTAAAGCATTTTCAGGCCGAATGAGCAAATATGCTTGTTTCTGCCAATTGCAGCAAAATACTGAAAGGAAAGTGGGTTTGCCTTCATATTTGACCCAGAACAACTAAGTTCAGCATGGAAATATCATTGCAACAGCTTTTATTTAGCCAGAAATCAAGAGTGTAAGTTTTTATGCGCTTAAAAGCATTTTCAGGCCGAATGAGCAAATATGCTTGTTTCTGCCAATTGCAGCAAAATACTGAAAGGAAAGTGGGTTTGCCTTCATATTTGACCCAGAACAACTCAGTTCAGCATGGAAATATCATTGCAACAGCTTTTATTTAGCCAGAAATCAAGAGTGTAAGTTTTTATGCGCTTAAAAGCATTTTCAGGCCGAATGAGCAAATATGCTTGTTTCTGCCAATTGCAGCAAAATACTGAAAGGAAAGTGGGTTTGCCTTCATATTTGACCCAGAACAACTCAGTTCAGCATGGAAATATCATTGCAACAGCTTTTATTTAGCCAGAAATCAAGAGTGTAAGTTTTTATGCCCTTAAAAGCATTTTCAGGCCAAATCAGCTGATTTCTGCCAATTGCAGCAAAATACTGAAAGGAAAGTGGGTTTGCCTTCATATTTGACCCAGAACAACTCAGTTCAGCATGGAAATATCATTGCAACAGCTTTTATTTAGCCAGAAATCAAGAGTGTAATTTTTTATGCGCTTTAAAGCATTTTCAGGCCGAATGAGCAAATATGCTTGTTTCTGCCAATTGCAGCAAAATACTGAAAGGAAAGTGGGTTTGCCTTCATATTTGACCCAGAACAACTCAGTTCAGCATGGAAATATCATTGCAACAGCTTTTATTTAGCCAGAAATCAAGGGTGTAAGTTTTTATGCGCTTAAAAGCATTTTCAGGCCGAATGAGCAAATATGCTTGTTTCTGCCAATTGCAGCAAAATACTGAAAGGAAAGTGGGTTTGCCTTCATATTTGACCCAGAACAACTCAGTTCAGCATGGAAATATCATTGCAACAGCTTTTATTTAGCCAGAAATCAAGAGTGTAAGTTTTTATGCGCTTAAAAGCATTTTCAGGCCAAATCAGCTGATTTCTGCCAATTGCAGCAAAATACTGAAAGGAAAGTGGGTTTGCCTTCATATTTGACCCAGAACAACTCAGTTCAGCATGGAAATATCATTGCAACAGCTTTTATTTAGCCAGAAATCAAGAGTGTAAGTTTTTATGCGCTTAAAAGCATTTTCAGGCCGAATGAGCAAATATGCTTGTTTCTGCCAATTGCAGCAAAATACTGAAAGGAAAGTGGGTTTGCCTTCATATTTGACCCAGAACAACTCAGTTCAGCATGGAAATATCATTGCAACAGCTTTTATTTAGCCAGAAATCAAGAGTGTAAGTTTTTATGCCCTTAAAAGCATTTTCAGGCCAAATCAGCTGATTTCTGCCAATTGCAGCAAAATACTGAAAGGAAAGTGGGTTTGCCTTCATATTTGACCCAGAACAACTCAGTTCAGCATGGAAATATCATTGCAACAGCTTTTATTTAGCCAGAAATCAAGAGTGTAAGTTTTTATGCCCTTAAAAGCATTTTCAGGCCGAATGAGCAAATATGCTTGTTTCTGCCAATTGCAGCAAAATACTGAAAGGAAAGTGGGTTTGCCTTCATATTTGACCCAGAACAACTCAGTTCAGCATGGAAATATCATTGCAACAGCTTTTATTTAGCCAGAAATCAAGAGTGTAAGTTTTTATGCGCTTAAAAGCATTTTCAGGCCAAATCAGCTGATTTCTGCCAATTGCAGCAAAATACTGAAAGGAAAGTGGGTTTGCCTTCATATTTGACCCAGAACAACTCAGTTAAGCATGGAAATATCATTGCAACAGCTTTTATTTAGCCAGAAATCAAGAGTGTAAGTTTTTATGCGCTTAAAAGCATTTTCAGGCCGAATGAGCTAATATGCTTGTTTCTGCCAATTGCAGCAAAATACTGAAAGGAAAGTGGGTTTGCCTTCATATTTGACCCAGAACAACTCAGTTCAGCATGGAAATATCATTGCAACAGCTTTTATTTAGCCAGAATCAAGAGTGTAAGTTTTTATGCCCTTAAAAGCATTTTCAGGCCAAATCAGCTGATTTCTGCCAATTGCAGCAAAATACTGAAAGGAAAGTGGGTTTGCCTTCATATTTGACCCAGAACAACTCAGTTCAGCATGGAAATATCATTGCAACAGCTTTTATTTCGCCAGAAATCAAGAGTGTAATTTTTTATGCGCTTTAAAGCATTTTCAGGCCGAATGAGCAAATATGCTTGTTTCTGCCAATTGCAGCAAAATACTGAAAGGAAAGTGGGTTTGCCTTCATATTTGACCCAGAACAACTAAGTTCAGCATGGAAATATCATTGCAACAGCTTTTATTTAGCCAGAAATCAAGAGTGTAAGTTTTTATGCGCTTAAAAGCATTTTCAGGCCGAATGAGCAAATATGCTTGTTTCTGCCAATTGCAGCAAAATACTGAAAGGAAAGTGGGTTTGCCTTCATATTTGACCCAGAACAACTCAGTTCAGCATGGAAATATCATTGCAACAGCTTTTATTTAGCCAGAAATCAAGAGTGTAAGTTTTTATGCGCTTAAAAGCATTTTCAGGCCGAATGAGCAAATATGCTTGTTTCTGCCAATTGCAGCAAAATACTGAAAGGAAAGTGGGTTTGCCTTCATATTTGACCCAGAACAACTCAGTTCAGCATGGAAATATCATTGCAACAGCTTTTATTTAGCCAGAAATCAAGAGTGTAAGTTTTTATGCGCTTAAAAGCATTTTCAGGCCGAATGAGCAAATATGCTTGTTTCTGCCAATTGCAGCAAAATACTGAAAGGAAAGTGGGTTTGCCTTCATATTTGACCCAGAACAACTCAGTTCAGCATGGAAATATCATTGCAACAGCTTTTATTTAGCCAGAAATCAAGAGTGTAAGTTTTTATGCGCTAAAAAGCATTTTCAGGCCGAATGAGCAAATATGCTTGTTTCTGCCAATTGCAGCAAAATACTGAAAGGAAAGTGGGTTTGCCTTCATATTTGACCCAGAACAACTCAGTTAAGCATGGAAATATCATTGCAACAGCTTTTATTTAGCCAGAAATCAAGAGTGTAAGTTTTTATGCGCTTAAAAGCATTTTCAGGCCAAATCAGCTGATTTCTGCCAATTGCAGCAAAATACTGAAAGGAAAGTGGGTTTGCCTTCATATTTGACCCAGAACAACTCAGTTAAGCATGGAAATATCATTGCAACAGCTTTTATTTAGCCAGAAATCAAGAGTGTAAGTTTTTATGCGCTTAAAAGCATTTTCAGGCCGAATGAGCAAATATGCTTGTTTCTGCCAATTGCAGCAAAATACTGAAAGGAAAGTGGGTTTGCCTTCATATTTGACCCAGAACAACTCAGTTCAGCATGGAAATATCATTGCAACAGCTTTTATTTAGCCAGAAATCAAGAGTGTAAGTTTTTATGCCCTTAAAAGCATTTTCAGGCCAAATCAGCTGATTTCTGCCAATTGCAGCAAAATACTGAAAGGAAAGTGGGTTTGCCTTCATATTTGACCCAGAACAACTCAGTTCAGCATGGAAATATCATTGCAACAGCTTTTATTTAGCCAGAAATCAAGAGTGTAATTTTTTATGCGCTTTAAAGCATTTTCAGGCCGAATGAGCAAATATGCTTGTTTCTGCCAATTGCAGCAAAATACTGAAAGGAAAGTGGGTTTGCCTTCATATTTGACCCAGAACAACTAAGTTCAGCATGGAAATATCATTGCAACAGCTTTTATTTAGCCAGAAATCAAGAGTGTAAGTTTTTATGCGCTTAAAAGCATTTTCAGGCCGAATGAGCAAATATGCTTGTTTCTGCCAATTGCAGCAAAATACTGAAAGGAAAGTGGGTTTGCCTTCATATTTGACCCAGAACAACTCAGTTCAGCATGGAAATATCATTGCAACAGCTTTTATTTAGCCAGAAATCAAGAGTGTAAGTTTTTATGCGCTTAAAAGCATTTTCAGGCCGAATGAGCAAATATGCTTGTTTCTGCCAATTGCAGCAAAATACTGAAAGGAAAGTGGGTTTGCCTTCATATTTGACCCAGAACAACTCAGTTCAGCATGGAAATATCATTGCAACAGCTTTTATTTAGCCAGAAATCAAGAGTGTAAGTTTTTATGCCCTTAAAAGCATTTTCAGGCCAAATCAGCTGATTTCTGCCAATTGCAGCAAAATACTGAAAGGAAAGTGGGTTTGCCTTCATATTTGACCCAGAACAACTCAGTTCAGCATGGAAATATCATTGCAACAGCTTTTATTTAGCCAGAAATCAAGAGTGTAATTTTTTATGCGCTTTAAAGCATTTTCAGGCCGAATGAGCAAATATGCTTGTTTCTGCCAATTGCAGCAAAATACTGAAAGGAAAGTGGGTTTGCCTTCATATTTGACCCAGAACAACTAAGTTCAGCATGGAAATATCATTGCAACAGCTTTTATTTAGCCAGAAATCAAGAGTGTAAGTTTTTATGCGCTTAAAAGCATTTTCAGGCCGAATGAGCAAATATGCTTGTTTCTGCCAATTGCAGCAAAATACTGAAAGGAAAGTGGGTTTGCCTTCATATTTGACCCAGAACAACTCAGTTCAGCATGGAAATATCATTGCAACAGCTTTTATTTAGCCAGAAATCAAGAGTGTAAGTTTTTATGCGCTTAAAAGCATTTTCAGGCCGAATGAGCAAATATGCTTGTTTCTGCCAATTGCAGCAAAATACTGAAAGGAAAGTGGGTTTGCCTTCATATTTGACCCAGAACAGCTCAGTTCAGCATGGAAATATCATTGCAACAGCTTTTATTTAGCCAGAAATCAAGAGTGTAAGTTTTTATGCCCTTAAAAGCATTTTCAGGCCAAATCAGCTGATTTCTGCCAATTGCAGCAAAATACTGAAAGGAAAGTGGGTTTGCCTTCATATTTGACCCAGAACAACTCAGTTCAGCATGGAAATATCATTGCAACAGCTTTTATTTAGCCAGAAATCAAGAGTGTAATTTTTTATGCGCTTTAAAGCATTTTCAGGCCGAATGAGCAAATATGCTTGTTTCTGCCAATTGCAGCAAAATACTGAAAGGAAAGTGGGTTTGCCTTCATATTTGACCCAGAACAACTCAGTTCAGCATGGAAATATCATTGCAACAGCTTTTATTTAGCCAGAAATCAAGGGTGTAAGTTTTTATGCGCTTAAAAGCATTTTCAGGCCGAATGAGCAAATATGCTTGTTTCTGCCAATTGCAGCAAAATACTGAAAGGAAAGTGGGTTTGCCTTCATATTTGACGCAGAACAACTCAGTTCAGCATGGAAATATCATTGCAACAGCTTTTATTTAGCCAGAAATCAAGAGTGTAAGTTTTTATGCTCTTAAAAGCATTTTCAGGCCGAATGAGCAAATATGCTTGTTTCTGCCAATTGCAGCAAAATACTGAAAGGAAAGTGGGTTTGCCTTCATATTTGACCCAGAACAACTCAGTTCAGCATGGAAATATCATTGCAACAGCTTTTATTTAGCCAGAAATCAAGAGTGTAAGTTTTTATGCCCTTAAAAGCATTTTCAGGCCGAATGAGCAAATATGCTTGTTTCTGCCAATTGCAGCAAAATACTGAAAGGAAAGTGGGTTTGCCTTCATATTTGACCCAGAACAACTCAGTTCAGCATGGAAATATCATTGCAACAGCTTTTATTTAGCCAGAAATCAAGAGTGTAAGTTTTTATGCGCTTAAAAGCATTTTCAGGCCAAATCAGCTGATTTCTGCCAATTGCAGCAAAATACTGAAAGGAAAGTGGGTTTGCCTTCATATTTGACCCAGAACAACTCAGTTCAGCATGGAAATATCATTGCAACAGCTTTTATTTAGCCAGAAATCAAGAGTGTAAGTTTTTATGCGCTTAAAAGCATTTTCAGGCCAAATCAGCTGATTTCTGCCAATTGCAGCAAAATACTGAAAGGAAAGTGGGTTTGCCTTCATATTTGACCCAGAACAACTCAGTTCAGCATGGAAATATCATTGCAACAGCTTTTATTTAGCCAGAAATCAAGAGTGTAAGTTTTTATGCGCTTAAAAGCATTTTCAGGCCGAATGAGCAAATATGCTTGTTTCTGCCAATTGCAGCAAAATACTGAAAGGAAAGTGGGTTTGCCTTCATATTTGACCCAGAACAACTCAGTTCAGCATGGAAATATCATTGCAACAGCTTTTATTTAGCCAGAAATCAAGAGTGTAAGTTTTTATGCCCTTAAAAGCATTTTCAGGCCAAATCAGCTGATTTCTGCCAATTGCAGCAAAATACTGAAAGGAAAGTGGGTTTGCCTTCATATTTGACCCAGAACAACTCAGTTCAGCATGGAAATATCATTGCAACAGCTTTTATTTAGCCAGAAATCAAGAGTGTAAGTTTTTATGCGCTTAAAAGCATTTTCAGGCCGAATGAGCAAATATGCTTGTTTCTGCCAATTGCAGCAAAATACTGAAAGGAAAGTGGGTTTGCCTTCATATTTGACCCAGAACAACTCAGTTCAGCATGGAAATATCATTGCAACAGCTTTTATTTAGCCAGAAATCAAGAGTGTAAGTTTTTATGCGCTTAAAAGCATTTTCAGGCCAAATCAGCTGATTTCTGCCAATTGCAGCAAAATACTGAAAGGAAAGTGGGTTTGCCTTCATATTTGACCCAGAACAACTCAGTTCAGCATGGAAATATCATTGCAACAGCTTTTATTTAGCCAGAAATCAAGAGTGTAAGTTTTTATGCGCTTAAAAGCATTTTCAGGCCGAATGAGCAAATATGCTTGTTTCTGCCAATTGCAGCAAAATACTGAAAGGAAAGTGGGTTTGCCTTCATATTTGACCCAGAACAACTAAGTTCAGCATGGAAATATCATTGCAACAGCTTTTATTTAGCCAGAAATCAAGAGTGTAAGTTTTTATGCGCTTAAAAGCATTTTCAGGCCGAATGAGCAAATATGCTTGTTTCTGCCAATTGCAGCAAAATACTGAAAGGAAAGTGGGTTTGCCTTCATATTTGACCCAGAACAACTCAGTTCAGCATGGAAATATCATTGCAACAGCTTTTATTTAGCCAGAAATCAAGAGTGTAAGTTTTTATGCGCTTAAAAGCATTTTCAGGCCGAATGAGCAAATATGCTTGTTTCTGCCAATTGCAGCAAAATACTGAAAGGAAAGTGGGTTTTCCTTCATATTTGACCCAGAACAACTCAGTTCAGCATGGAAATATCATTGCAACAGCTTTTATTTAGCCAGAAATCAAGGGTGTAAGTTTTTATGCGCTTAAAAGCATTTTCAGGCCGAATGAGCAAATATGCTTGTTTCTGCCAATTGCAGCAAAATACTGAAAGGAAAGTGGGTTTGCCTTCATATTTGACCCAGAACAACTCAGTTCAGCATGGAAATATCATTGCAACAGCTTTTATTTAGCCAGAAATCAAGAGTGTAAGTTTTTATGCGCTTTAAAGCATTTTCAGGCCGAATGAGCAAATATGCTTGTTTCTGCCAATTGCAGCAAAATACTGAAAGGAAAGTGGGTTTGCCTTCATATTTGACCCAGAACAACTAAGTTCAGCATGGAAATATCATTGCAACAGCTTTTATTTAGCCAGAAATCAAGAGTGTAAGTTTTTATGCGCTTAAAAGCATTTTCAGGCCGAATGAGCAAATATGCTTGTTTCTGCCAATTGCAGCAAAATACTGAAAGGAAAGTGGGTTTGCCTTCATATTTGACCCAGAACAACTCAGTTCAGCATGGAAATATCATTGCAACAGCTTTTATTTAGCCAGAAATCAAGAGTGTAAGTTTTTATGCGCTTAAAAGCATTTTCAGGCCGAATGAGCAAATATGCTTGTTTCTGCCAATTGCAGCAAAATACTGAAAGGAAAGTGGGTTTGCCTTCATATTTGACCCAGAACAGCTCAGTTCAGCATGGAAATATCATTGCAACAGCTTTTATTTAGCCAGAAATCAAGAGTGTAAGTTTTTATGCCCTTAAAAGCATTTTCAGGCCAAATCAGCTGATTTCTGCCAATTGCAGCAAAATACTGAAAGGAAAGTGGGTTTGCCTTCATATTTGACCCAGAACAACTCAGTTCAGCATGGAAATATCATTGCAACAGCTTTTATTTAGCCAGAAATCAAGAGTGTAATTTTTTATGCGCTTTAAAGCATTTTCAGGCCGAATGAGCAAATATGCTTGTTTCTGCCAATTGCAGCAAAATACTGAAAGGAAAGTGGGTTTGCCTTCATATTTGACCCAGAACAACTCAGTTCAGCATGGAAATATCATTGCAACAGCTTTTATTTAGCCAGAAATCAAGGGTGTAAGTTTTTATGCGCTTAAAAGCATTTTCAGGCCGAATGAGCAAATATGCTTGTTTCTGCCAATTGCAGCAAAATACTGAAAGGAAAGTGGGTTTGCCTTCATATTTGACGCAGAACAACTCAGTTCAGCATGGAAATATCATTGCAACAGCTTTTATTTAGCCAGAAATCAAGAGTGTAAGTTTTTATGCTCTTAAAAGCATTTTCAGGCCGAATGAGCAAATATGCTTGTTTCTGCCAATTGCAGCAAAATACTGAAAGGAAAGTGGGTTTGCCTTCATATTTGACCCAGAACAACTCAGTTCAGCATGGAAATATCATTGCAACAGCTTTTATTTAGCCAGAAATCAAGAGTGTAAGTTTTTATGCCCTTAAAAGCATTTTCAGGCCGAATGAGCAAATATGCTTGTTTCTGCCAATTGCAGCAAAATACTGAAAGGAAAGTGGGTTTGCCTTCATATTTGACCCAGAACAACTCAGTTCAGCATGGAAATATCATTGCAACAGCTTTTATTTAGCCAGAAATCAAGAGTGTAAGTTTTTATGCGCTTAAAAGCATTTTCAGGCCAAATCAGCTGATTTCTGCCAATTGCAGCAAAATACTGAAAGGAAAGTGGGTTTGCCTTCATATTTGACCCAGAACAACTCAGTTCAGCATGGAAATATCATTGCAACAGCTTTTATTTAGCCAGAAATCAAGAGTGTAAGTTTTTATGCGCTTAAAAGCATTTTCAGGCCAAATCAGCTGATTTCTGCCAATTGCAGCAAAATACTGAAAGGAAAGTGGGTTTGCCTTCATATTTGACCCAGAACAACTCAGTTCAGCATGGAAATATCATTGCAACAGCTTTTATTTAGCCAGAAATCAAGAGTGTAAGTTTTTATGCGCTTAAAAGCATTTTCAGGCCGAATGAGCAAATATGCTTGTTTCTGCCAATTGCAGCAAAATACTGAAAGGAAAGTGGGTTTGCCTTCATATTTGACCCAGAACAACTCAGTTCAGCATGGAAATATCATTGCAACAGCTTTTATTTAGCCAGAAATCAAGAGTGTAAGTTTTTATGCCCTTAAAAGCATTTTCAGGCCAAATCAGCTGATTTCTGCCAATTGCAGCAAAATACTGAAAGGAAAGTGGGTTTGCCTTCATATTTGACCCAGAACAACTCAGTTCAGCATGGAAATATCATTGCAACAGCTTTTATTTAGCCAGAAATCAAGAGTGTAAGTTTTTATGCGCTTAAAAGCATTTTCAGGCCGAATGAGCAAATATGCTTGTTTCTGCCAATTGCAGCAAAATACTGAAAGGAAAGTGGGTTTGCCTTCATATTTGACCCAGAACAACTCAGTTCAGCATGGAAATATCATTGCAACAGCTTTTATTTAGCCAGAAATCAAGAGTGTAAGTTTTTATGCGCTTAAAAGCATTTTCAGGCCAAATCAGCTGATTTCTGCCAATTGCAGCAAAATACTGAAAGGAAAGTGGGTTTGCCTTCATATTTGACCCAGAACAACTCAGTTCAGCATGGAAATATCATTGCAACAGCTTTTATTTAGCCAGAAATCAAGAGTGTAAGTTTTTATGCGCTTAAAAGCATTTTCAGGCCGAATGAGCAAATATGCTTGTTTCTGCCAATTGCAGCAAAATACTGAAAGGAAAGTGGGTTTGCCTTCATATTTGACCCAGAACAACTAAGTTCAGCATGGAAATATCATTGCAACAGCTTTTATTTAGCCAGAAATCAAGAGTGTAAGTTTTTATGCGCTTAAAAGCATTTTCAGGCCGAATGAGCAAATATGCTTGTTTCTGCCAATTGCAGCAAAATACTGAAAGGAAAGTGGGTTTGCCTTCATATTTGACCCAGAACAACTCAGTTCAGCATGGAAATATCATTGCAACAGCTTTTATTTAGCCAGAAATCAAGAGTGTAAGTTTTTATGCGCTTAAAAGCATTTTCAGGCCGAATGAGCAAATATGCTTGTTTCTGCCAATTGCAGCAAAATACTGAAAGGAAAGTGGGTTTTCCTTCATATTTGACCCAGAACAACTCAGTTCAGCATGGAAATATCATTGCAACAGCTTTTATTTAGCCAGAAATCAAGGGTGTAAGTTTTTATGCGCTTAAAAGCATTTTCAGGCCGAATGAGCAAATATGCTTGTTTCTGCCAATTGCAGCAAAATACTGAAAGGAAAGTGGGTTTGCCTTCATATTTGACCCAGAACAACTCAGTTCAGCATGGAAATATCATTGCAACAGCTTTTATTTAGCCAGAAATCAAGAGTGTAAGTTTTTATGCGCTTAAAAGCATTTTCAGGCCGAATGAGCAAATATGCTTGTTTCTGCCAATTGCAGCAAAATACTGAAAGGAAAGTGGGTTTGCCTTCATATTTGACCCAGAACAACTCAGTTCAGCATGGAAATATCATTGCAACAGCTTTTATTTAGCCAGAAGTCAAGAGTGTAAGTTTTTATGCGCTTAAAAGCATTTTCAGGCCGAATGAGCAAATATGCTTGTTTCTGCCAATTGCAGCAAAATACTGAAAGGAAAGTGGGTTTGCCTTCATATTTGACCCAGAACAACTCAGTTCAGCATGGAAATATCATTGCAACAGCTTTTATTTAGCCAGAAATCAAGAGTGTAAGTTTTTATGCGCTTAAAAGCATTTTCAGGCCAAATCACCTGATTTCTGCCAATTGCAGCAAAATACTGAAAGGAAAGTGGGTTTGCCTTCATATTTGACCCAGAACAACTCAGTTCAGCATGGAAATATCATTGCAACAGCTTTTATTTAGCCAGAAATCAAGAGTGTAAGTTTTTATGCGCTTAAAAGCATTTTCAGGACGAATGAGCAAATATGCTTGTTTCTGCCAATTGCAGCAAAATACTGAAAGGAAAGTGGGTTTGCCTTCATATTTGACCCAGAACAACTCAGTTCAGCATGGAAATATCATTGCAACAGCTTTTATTTAGCCAGAAATCAAGAGTGTAAGTTTTTATGCGCTTAAAAGCATTTTCAGGACGAATGAGCAAATATGCTTGTTTCTGCCAATTGCAGCAAAATACTGAAAGGAAAGTGGGTTTGCCTTCATATTTGACCCAGAACAACTCAGTTCAGCATGGAAATATCATTGCAACAGCTTTTATTTAGCCAGAAATCAAGAGTGTAAGTTTTTATGCGCTTAAAAGCATTTTCAGGCCGAATGAGCAAATATGCTTGTTTCTGCCAATTGCAGCAAAATACTGAAAGGAAAGTGGGTTTGCCTTCATATTTGACCCAGAACAACTCAGTTCAGCATGGAAATATCATTGCAACAGCTTTTATTTAGCCAGAAATCAAGAGTGTAAGTTTTTATGCGCTTAAAAGCATTTTCAGGCCGAATGAGCAAATATGCTTGTTTCTGCCAATTGCAGCAAAATACTGAAAGGAAAGTGGGTTTGCCTTCATATTTGACCCAGAACAACTCAGTTCAGCATGGAAATATCATTGCAACAGCTTTTATTTAGCCAGAAATCAAGAGTGTAAGTTTTTATGCGCTTAAAAGCATTTTCAGGCCGAATGAGCAAATATGCTTGTTTCTGCCAATTGCAGCAAAATACTGAAAGAAAAGTGGGTTTGCCTTCATATTTGACCCAGAACAACTCAGTTCAGCATGGAAATATCATTGCAACAGCTTTTATTTAGCCAGAAATCAAGAGTGTAAGTTTTTATGCGCTTAAAAGCATTTTCAGGCCGAATGAGCAAATATGCTTGTTTCTCCCAATTGCAGCAAAATACTGAAAGGAAAGTGGGTTTGCCTTCATATTTGACCCAGAACAACTCAGTTCAGCATGGAAATATCATTGCAACAGCTTTTATTTAGCCAGAAATCAAGAGTGTAAGTTTTTATGCGCTTAAAAGCATTTTCAGGCCGAATGAGCAAATATGCTTGTTTCTGCCAATTGCAGCAAAATACTGAAAGGAAAGTGGGTTTGCCTTCATATTTGACCCAGAACAACTCAGTTCAGCATGGAAATATCATTGCAACAGCTTTTATTTAGCCAGAAATCAAGAGTGTAAGTTTTTATGCGCTTAAAAGCATTTTCAGGCCGAATGAGCAAATATGCTTGTTTCTGCCAATTGCAGCAAAATACTGAAAGGAAAGTGGGTTTGCCTTCATATTTGACCCAGAACAACTCAGTTCAGCATGGAAATATCATTGCAACAGCTTTTATTTAGCCAGAAATCAAGAGTGTAAGTTTTTATGCGCTTAAAAGCATTTTCAGGCCGAATGAGCAAATATGCTTGTTTCTGCCAATTGCAGCAAAATACTGAAAGGAAAGTGGGTTTGCCTTCATATTTGACCCAGAACAACTCAGTTCAGCATGGAAATATCATTGCAACAGCTTTTATTTAGCCAGAAATCAAGAGTGTAAGTTTTTATGCGCTTAAAAGCATTTTCAGGCCGAATGAGCCAATTTCTGCCAATTGCAGCAAAATACTGAAAGGAAAGTGGGTTTGCCTTCATATTTGACCCAGAACAACTCAGTTCAGCATGGAAATATCATTGCAACAGCTTTTATTTAGCCAGAAATCAAGAGTGTAAGTTTTTATGCGCTTAAAAGCATTTTCAGGACGAATGAGCAAATATGCTTGTTTCTGCCAATTGCAGCAAAATACTGAAAGGAAAGTGGGTTTGCCTTCATATTTGACCCAGAACAACTCAGTTCAGCATGGAAATATCATTGCAACAGCTTTTATTTAGCCAGAAATCAAGAGTGTAAGTTTTTATGCGCTTAAAAGCATTTTCAGGCCGAATGAGCAAATATGCTTGTTTCTGCCAATTGCAGCAAAATACTGAAAGGAAAGTGGGTTTGCCTTCATATTTGACCCAGAACAACTCAGTTCAGCATGGAAATATCATTGCAACAGCTTTTATTTAGCCAGAAGTCAAGAGTGTAAGTTTTTATGCGCTTAAAAGCATTTTCAGGCCGAATGAGCAAATATGCTTGTTTCTGCCAATTGCAGCAAAATACTGAAAGGAAAGTGGGTTTGCCTTCATATTTGACCCAGAACAACTCAGTTCAGCATGGAAATATCATTGCAACAGCTTTTATTTAGCCAGAAATCAAGAGTGTAAGTTTTTATGCGCTTAAAAGCATTTTCAGGCCAAATCAGCTGATTTCTGCCAATTGCAGCAAAATACTGAAAGGAAAGTGGGTTTGCCTTCATATTTGACCCAGAACAACTTAGTTCAGCATGGAAATATCATTGCAACAGCTTTTATTTAGCCAGAAATCAAGAGTGTAAGTTTTTATGCCCTTAAAAGCATTTTCAGGCCAAATCAGCTGATTTCTGCAAATTGCAGCAAAATACTGAAAGGAAAGTGGGTTTGCCTTCATATTTGACCCAGAACAACTCAGTTCAGCATGGAAATATCATTGCAACAGCTTTTATTTAGCCAGAAATCAAGAGTGTAAGTTTTCATGCGCTTAAAAGCATTTTCAGGCCGAATGAGCAAATATGCTTGTTTCTGCCAATTGCAGCAAAATACTGAAAGGAAAGTGGGTTTGCCTTCATATTTGACCCAGAACAACTCAGTTCAGCATGGAAATATCATTGCAACAGCTTTTATTTAGCCAGAAATCAAGAGTGTAAGTTTTTATGCGCTTAAAAGCATTTTCAGGCCAAATTAGCTGATTTCTGCCAATTGCAGCAAAATACTGAAAGGAAAGTGGGTTTGCCTTCATATTTGACCCAGAACAACTCAGTTCAGCATGGAAATATCATTGCAACAGCTTTTATTTAGCCAGAAATCAAGAGTGTAAGTTTTTATGCGCTTAAAAGCATTTTCAGGCCGAATGAGCAAATATGCTTGTTTCTGCCAATTGCAGCAAAATACTGAAAGGAAAGTGGGTTTGCCTTCATATTTGACCCAGAACAACTCAGTTCAGCATGGAAATATCATTGCAACAGCTTTTATTTAGCCAGAAATCAAGAGTGTAAGTTTTTATGCGCTTAAAAGCATTTTCAGGCCGAATGAGCAAATATGCTTGTTTCTGCCAATTGCAGCAAAATACTGAAAGGAAAGTGGGTTTGCCTTCATATTTGACCCAGAACAACTCAGTTCAGCATGGAAATATCATTGCAACAGCTTTTATTTAGCCAGAAATCAAGAGTGTAAGTTTTTATGCGCTTAAAAGCATTTTCAGGCCGAATGAGCAAATATGCTTGTTTCTGCCAATTGCAGCAAAATACTGAAAGGAAAGTGGGTTTGCCTTCATATTTGACCCAGAACAACTCAGTTCAGCATGGAAATATCATTGCAACAGCTTTTATTTAGCCAGAAATCAAGAGTGTAAGTTTTTATGCGCTTAAAAGCATTTTCAGGCCGAATGAGCAAATATGCTTGTTTCTGCCAATTGCAGCAAATTACTGAAAGGAAAGTGGGTTTGCCTTCATATTTGACCCAGAACAACTCAGTTCAGCATGGAAATATCATTGCAACAGCTTTTATTTAGCCAGAAATCAAGAGTGTAAGTTTTTATGCGCTTAAAAGCATTTTCAGGCCGAATGAGCAAATATGCTTGTTTCTGCCAATTGCAGCAAAATACTGAAAGGAAAGTGGGTTTGCCTTCATATTTGACCCAGAAAAACTCAGTTCAGCATGGAAATATCATTGCAACAGCTTTTATTTAGCCAGAAATCAAGAGTGTAAGTTTTTATGCGCTTAAAAGCATTTTCAGGCCGAATGAGCCAATTTCTGCCAATTGCAGCAAAATACTGAAAGGAAAGTGGGTTTGCCTTCATATTTGACCCAGAACAACTCAGTTCAGCATGGAAATATCATTGCAACAGCTTTTATTTAGCCAGAAATCAAGAGTGTAAGTTTTTATGCGCTTAAAAGCATTTTCAGGCCGAATGAGCAAATATGCTTGTTTCTGCCAATTGCAGCAAAATACTGAAAGGAAAGTGGGTTTGCCTTCATATTTGACCCAGAACAACTCAGTTCAGCATGGAAATATCATTGCAACAGCTTTTATTTAGCCAGAAGTCAAGAGTGTAAGTTTTTATGCGCTTAAAAGCATTTTCAGGCCGAATGAGCAAATATGCTTGTTTCTGCCAATTGCAGCAAAATACTGAAAGGAAAGTGGGTTTGCCTTCATATTTGACCCAGAACAACTTAGTTCAGCATGGAAATATCATTGCAACAGCTTTTATTTAGCCAGAAATCAAGAGTGTAAGTTTTTATGCCCTTAAAAGCATTTTCAGGCCAAATCAGCTGATTTCTGCAAATTGCAGCAAAATACTGAAAGGAAAGTGGGTTTGCCTTCATATTTGACCCAGAACAACTCAGTTCAGCATGGAAATATCATTGCAACAGCTTTTATTTAGCCAGAAATCAAGAGTGTAAGTTTTTATGCGCTTAAAAGCATTTTCAGGCCAAATTAGCTGATTTCTGCCAATTGCAGCAAAATACTGAAAGGAAAGTGGGTTTGCCTTCATATTTGACCCAGAACAACTCAGTTCAGCATGGAAATATCATTGCAACAGCTTTTATTTAGCCAGAAATCAAGAGTGTAAGTTTTTATGCGCTTAAAAGCATTTTCAGGCCAAATTAGCTGATTTCTGCCAATTGCAGCAAAATACTGAAAGGAAAGTGGGTTTGCCTTCATATTTGACCCAGAACAACTCAGTTCAGCATGGAAATATCATTGCAACAGCTTTTATTTAGCCAGAAATCAAGAGTGTAAGTTTTTATGCGCTTAAAAGCATTTTCAGGCCGAATGAGCAAATATGCTTGTTTCTGCCAATTGCAGCAAAATACTGAAAGGAAAGTGGGTTTGCCTTCATATTTGACCCAGAACAACTCAGTTCAGCATGGAAATATCATTGCAACAGCTTTTATTTAGCCAGAAATCAAGAGTGTAAGTTTTTATGCGCTTAAAAGCATTTTCAGGCCGAATGAGCAAATATGCTTGTTTCTGCCAATTGCAGCAAAATACTGAAAGGAAAGTGGGTTTGCCTTCATATTTGACCCAGAACAACTCAGTTCAGCATGGAAATATCATTGCAACAGCTTTTATTTAGCCAGAAATCAAGAGTGTAAGTTTTTATGCGCTTAAAAGCATTTTCAGGCCGAATGAGCAAATATGCTTGTTTCTGCCAATTGCAGCAAAATACTGAAAGGAAAGTGGGTTTGCCTTCATATTTGACCCAGAACAACTCAGTTCAGCATGGAAATATCATTGCAACAGCTTTTATTTAGCCAGAAATCAAGAGTGTAAGTTTTTATGCGCTTAAAAGCATTTTCAGGCCGAATGAGCAAATATGCTTGTTTCTGCCAATTGCAGCAAAATACTGAAAGGAAAGTGGGTTTGCCTTCATATTTGACCCAGAACAACTCAGTTCAGCATGGAAATATCATTGCAACAGCTTTTATTTAGCCAGAAATCAAGAGTGTAAGTTTTTATGCGCTTAAAAGCATTTTCAGGCCAAATCAGCTGATTTCTGCCAATTGCAGCAAAATACTGAAAGGAAAGTGGGTTTGCCTTCATATTTGACCCAGAACAACTCAGTTCAGCATGGAAATATCATTGCAACAGCTTTTATTTAGCCAGAAATCAAGAGTGTAAGTTTTTATGCGCTTAAAAGCATTTTCAGGCCGAATGAGCAAATATGCTTGTTTCTGCCAATTGCAGCAAAATACTGAAAGGAAAGTGGGTTTGCCTTCATATTTGACCCAGAACAACTCAGTTCAGCATGGAAATATCATTGCAACAGCTTTTATTTAGCCAGAAATCAAGAGTGTAAGTTTTTATGCGCTTAAAAGCATTTTCAGGCCGAATGAGCAAATATGCTTGTTTCTGCCAATTGCAGCAAAATACTGAAAGGAAAGTGGGTTTGCCTTCATATTTGACCCAGAACAACTCAGTTCAGCATGGAAATATCATTGCAACAGCTTTTATTTAGCCAGAAATCAAGAGTGTAAGTTTTTATGCGCTTAAAAGCATTTTCAGGCCAAATCAGCTGATTTCTGCCAATTGCAGCAAAATACTGAAAGGAAAGTGGGTTTGCCTTCATATTTGACCCAGAACAACTCAGTTCAGCATGGAAATATCATTGCAACAGCTTTTATTTAGCCAGAAATCAAGAGTGTAAGTTTTTATGCCCTTAAAAGCATTTTCAGGCCAAATCAGCTGATTGCTGCCAATTGCAGCAAAATACTGAAAGGAAAGTGGGTTTGCCTTCATATTTGACCCAGAACAACTCACTTCAGCATGGAAATATCATTGCAACAGCTTTTATTTAGCCAGAAATCAAGAGTGTAAGTTTTTATGCGCTTAAAAGCATTTTCAGGCCGAAACGAGCAAATATGCTTGTTTCTGCCAATTGCAGCAAAATACTGAAAGGAAAGTGGGTTTGCCTTCATATTTGACCCAGAACAACTCAGTTCAGCATGGAAATATCATTGCAACAGCTTTTATTTAGCCAGAAATCAAGAGTGTAATTTTTTATGCGCTTAAAAGCATTTTCAGGCCGAATGAGCAAATATGCTTGTTTCTGCCAATTGCAGCAAAATACTGAAAGGAAAGTGGGTTTGCCTTCATATTTGACCCAGAACAACTCAGTTCAGCATGGAAATATCATTGCAACAGCTTTTATTTAGCCAGAAATCAAGAGTGTAAGTTTTTATGCGCTTAAAAGCATTTTCAGGCCGAATGAGCAAATATGCTTGTTTCTGCCAATTGCAGCAAAATACTGAAAGGAAAGTGGGTTTGCCTTCATATTTGACCCAGAACAACTCAGTTCAGCATGGAAATATCATTGCAACAGCTTTTATTTAGCCAGAAATCAAGAGTGTAAGTTTTTATGCGCTTAAAAGCATTTTCAGGCCAAATCAGCTGATTTCTGCCAATTGCAGCAAAATACTGAAAGGAAAGTGGGTTTGCCTTCATATTTGACCCAGAACAACTCAGTTCAGCATGGAAATATCATTGCAACAGCTTTTATTTAGCCAGAAATCAAGAGTGTAAGTTTTTATGCCCTTAAAAGCATTTTCAGGCCAAATCAGCTGATTGCTGCCAATTGCAGCAAAATACTGAAAGGAAAGTGGGTTTGCCTTCATATTTGACCCAGAACAACTCAGTTCAGCATGGAAATATCATTGCAACAGCTTTTATTTAGCCAGAAATCAAGAGTGTAAGTTTTTATGCGCTTAAAAGCATTTTCAGGCCGAATGAGCAAATATGCTTGTTTCTGCCAATTGCAGCAAAATACTGAAAGGAAAGTGGGTTTGCCTTTATATTTGACCCAGAACAACTCAGTTCAGCATGGAAATATCATTGCAACAGCTTTTATTTAGCCAGAAATCAAGAGTGTAAGTTTTTATGCGCTTAAAAGCATTTTCAGGCCGAATGAGCAAATATGCTTGTTTCTGCCAATTGCAGCAAAATACTGAAAGGAAAGTGGGTTTGCCTTCATATTTGACCCAGAACAACTCAGTTCAGCATGGAAATATCATTGCAACAGCTTTTATTTAGCCAGAAATCAAGAGTGTAAGTTTTTATGCGCTTAAAAGCATTTTCAGGCCGAATAAGCAAATATGCTTGTTTCTGCCAATTGCAGCAAAATACTGAAAGGAAAGTGGGTTTGCCTTCATATTTGACCCAGAACAACTCAGTTCAGCATGGAAATATCATTGCAACAGCTTTTATTTAGCCAGAAATCAAGAGTGTAAGTTTTTATGCGCTTAAAAGCATTTTCAGGCCAAATCAGCTGATTTCTGCCAATTGCAGCAAAATACTGAAAGGAAAGTGGGTTTGCCTTCATATTTGACCCAGAACAACTCAGTTCAGCATGGAAATATCATTGCAACAGCTTTTATTTAGCCAGAAATCAAGAGTTTAAGTTTTTATGCGCTTAAAAGCATTTTCAGGACGAATGAGCAAATATGCTTGTTTCTGCCAATTGCAGCAAAATACTGAAAGGAAAGTGGGTTTGCCTTCATATTTGACCCAGAACAACTCAGTTCAGCATGGAAATATCATTGCAACAGCTTTTATTTAGCCAGAAATCAAGAGTGTAAGTTTTTATGCCCTTAAAAGCATTTTCAGGCCAAATCAGCTGATTTCTGCCAATTGCAGCAAAATACTGAAAGGAAAGTGGGTTTGCCTTCATATTTGACCCAGAACAACTCAGTTCAGCATGGAAATATCATTGCAACAGCTTTTATTTAGCCAGAAATCAAGAGTGTAAGTTTTTATGCGCTTAAAAGCATTTTCAGGCCAAATCAGCTGATTTCTGCCAATTGCAGCAAAATACTGAAAGGAAAGTGGGTTTGCCTCCATATTTGACCCAGAACAACTCAGTTCAGCATGGAAATATCATTGCAACAGCTTTTATTTAGCCAGAAATCAAGAGTGTAAGTTTTTATGCGCTTAAAAGCATTTTCAGGCCGAATGAGCAAATATGCTTGTTTCTGCCAATTGCAGCAAAATACTGAAAGGAAAGTGGGTTTGCCTTCATATTTGACCCAGAACAACTCAGTTCAGCATGGAAATATCATTGCAACAGCTTTTATTTAGCCAGAAATCAAGAGTGTAAGTTTTTATGCGCTTAAAAGCATTTTCAGGCCGAATGAGCAAATATGCTTGTTTCTGCCAATTGCAGCAAAATACTGAAAGGAAAGTGGGTTTGCCTTCATATTTGACCCAGAACAACTCAGTTCAGCATGGAAATATCATTGCAACAGCTTTTATTTAGCCAGAAATCAAGAGTGTAAGTTTTTATGCGCTTAAAAGCATTTTCAGGCCGAATGAGCAAATATGCTTGTTTCTGCCAATTGCAGCAAAATACTGAAAGGAAAGTGGGTTTGCCTTCATATTTGACCCAGAACAACTCAGTTCAGCATGGAAATATCATTGCAACAGCTTTTATTTAGCCAGAAATCAAGAGTGTAAGTTTTTATGCGCTTAAAAGCCTTTTCAGGCCGAATGAGCAAATATGCTTGTTTCCGCCAATTGCAGCAAAATACTGAAAGGAAAGTGGGTTTGCCTTCATATTTGACCCAGAACAACTCAGTTCA